>NW_007009213.1:270559-342943 GCF_000164805.1 Carlito syrichta | reverse complement strand
CCTTCCCCCCACGTCACCGTCTCTTTAATTCTGTTATTCAGGGAGTAAAGGGATGGTTTACTTCTGTTGTTCAATCTCCTATTCTTTATGTATGTCCTCTTACTTTGTTCAATTCTGAAGTTGCACTGTAGGTTGGAGGTGGTCCTTTTTGCTGTTTTGAGATGTATTTAAGGGGAGAGCTGTGATTCAAAATCTGTCTGCAGGTCCTGGTATTCGCTGACAGGCGTGTGGATAATGTGGAACCCACTTCCCACTGTCCTGGAATCTGTCCGTGCAGTGGGGCTGTAGGTTTACTCCCTGAAATAAAATGTGGTTAGCAGAGGGGAGAGAATGGAGCAGATAGTGGGTTGAAGAGGGGAGTGGAGAGATAGAGGAGTAAGGGGGGAAACAAACGAGTGTGCCAACAAATAGAGAGAGAGGCCTATTCTGAAACAGATAAAAACAATAGACCACAGCTACAGTCGAACCAACTCTCATACAAACAAAAATAAAACATATAGTGATGGTAATATACAAGCTAACCAACCACCTTGTTAGTGTGCTGTTCCTCTATACAAAGATATGGTTTACAGAGAGAAGAAAAGAGAAGAAAAGGAAAAGGAAAAAAGAATAAAGGAAACAATACAGTAGAAATAGAATTAAGTCATTAAACTGATAGAATCAATGAAGCACACTCTGAGACCTTTCGTTTAAGTCCAATGTCCTTTCAGGTCTGATTTCTAGTTTTCTTTTCAAGCTGGTAAATTAATTTGCAGTTAGAGTCAATTGCCCCTGATCTGCTGTGAAGGACAGTTCAGATTAACCTTCCTTCAGCAGTTTGGTCTATGTCTTTATCAGGCTTGTTTCTCCCGTTTCGGTGTTGTTACCTTGAATCGCCAGCAGGTGGTGCTATCTCATCTGCTCGCCCCAGAGGGGGTGGGGCGGGACAGGAACAAGATGGCTGCCTGCCTCCGAGCAGGGAACAGGAGCCCCACGCCGGGTGGGCAGGGCAGTCTCCGATGCAGGATAGGTGGCAGCGATCCCAGCAGATCTTCCCTGAAGCGGTTCGTTGTGGATCTCCTCGGGGCCGTGTGGTGCGATATGCTACCCCTCCCAGAGGCCGCGGCGGCGGTGGTGCCGGTGACGGCAGTGGTAGTGGCGGTGGGGGGAGGGGCAGCAGTGGCGGCGGCGGGACCATTTGGAATGCAGTCAAAACTGTCCAGTCGTTCCGATGGCAGCGACTGAGCTCTGTAGAGCAGGCTGCGATGCTGGGGTCCCCAACCTCCCGGGGCGAGAGTCAGTGACCCACTGCAGATCTCCCTTGCAGAGGGCTTCAGACGCCGGGTTGCCCTGTCGCCATCTTGCCGCGTCCTCACGACAATCTTATTTAATCCTCATGACATTCCTCAGAGGCACATACTAATTAGTCTATGCCTTACAAATGAAAAACTACACTCCTCCTTGGTCAATGCCAATCTACACATAGTAAGTTCAGGATTAGAACTCAGTACTTTCTAGCTTTAGTGGTCTTGCTCTCAAAACCTCAAAACCTTTGAGTACACTCAATAGATCTGGACCACTTCCATTTTATCTGGCATCTATTGTTATTTTAAAAATATGCACATTAATTTATAATTAATAGAAGCCTATTTTGGAATTTTTAGTTATGTCAGAAATACCTTTGTGAGTTTCATCATAAAATCTCTACATTGGCCTCATTTGGAGGCCAAATGAGTTTGAATTTGACACCTTTTCCAAATGTAAGGTTTGGGTCAAATTGTATCCCTTGCTCACCCTTGATATCCACAGTTCTCCCATGACCCTTAGTAACTTCTGCTTGGCTGTCAGGCCTCCTGATAATTTTGTTTCTCGGCATCCACACCCCTTACCCCGACTTTGGATTTTCATCAGACAAAAGACACCATAGCACTTACATCTTTATGTTTTGGTGGGGGGAAAGCACCCAGACTTCCAATATGTAAGTCCAGCTAAAGACTGCAAGGCACCCAAATTTTAAGTGATTTTCAAACACTCATTTTAGTGCTAGCTTCCTATTAAGTTGGACCCTCTGTTCCATGCTGGGCAGTGACAAACAAGAGAAAGCCAAGAAGCAGGGTAAATTTGGAACAACCTTGTACCTGCCACAGGCCAAGGTTTAGGTAGGCTTTGATTTTGTTTGGGGTGGCCTTGAATACAATTGATCGTTTTTTTCCAAAATGTCCAAATGAGAGAGTGAATATAGATAACCAGGAGAAAATGAGCCCGTGTATGGGGATAAGCAGGTATTCCCCCTGTGTGCACCTTTGATTACTGGTGCAAGGAACTTTCTGAGACTGTGGCTGGTAAGAAGGAAGCAGATTGTCATGTCAACACCTGTGGTTTCTTTACATGTACTTACTGCAGCTTTCCACTGTGTTTTGGTGCTTTACTCTAGAAGTATATTACTAAGGTTGTGTGGGTCCAAGAATGTTCCTGATGGGCAGGCAATGTGCTCCAAAGCACAGCCTAGGCTCCCTGCCTTCCCCTCTTGCCTCAGCCAGAGGTGGGAAGTCAGGCTCCTCTTGGTTTTCTCTGTGAGCAAACACAAAGAGGATGGGACCTGAAGGCTATACTAAAGTAATGCTGGGCAAGCTGGGCTTGCTATAGGGTCAGAGAATGTGTATAAGAAAGTCTGTCTCTTTCCTGGAGACCAAATTTACAGAGCAGAGTTAAGAAATGAGTGGCTCACAGACACATGAAAAAATGTTCAGCCTCACTAATCATAAAGGAGATGCAAATTAAAACTACACTGAGATACCACCTAACTCCGGTCAGAATGACCATCATTGATAACTCAAAAAATAATAGATGCTGGAGAAGATGTGGTGAAAAGGGAACACTTCTACACTCTTGGTGGGAATGTAAACTAGTACAGTGGAAATCAGTGTGGTGATTTCTACAACTCCTAAAAATTGACCTTCCATATGATTCTGCAATCCCCCTACTGGGAATATACCTGAAAGAACTCAAGTCACTCTATAAAAAATATACGTGCACACGTATGTTTATCGTAGCATTGTTCACAATAGCAAGAACATGGAACCAACTGTGCTGCCCATCCAAAGAGGACTGGATAAAAAAATGTGGTACATATACACAATGGAATTTTACACAGCCATAAAGAAAAACAAAATTATGAACTTCGCAGCAACGTGGATGGAATTAGAGCTTATAATACTGAGTGATCTCTCACAGAAACAAAGAGATGAGTAACACATGTTCTGACTCATAAGTGGACCTTGAACAACTACCATATCACTGTAGGAAAGGGATTGAAAGTAGCGGGAAACTGCGGGGAGGGGAGTGGGGGTTCCTAACTGGGATTGACGGTAGTCGATATCCACCTGGGGAATGGGGGCACACTTCATCAATAAGGGTACTTGTACAGTGAACATTTGTATATATAACCCTGAATTGTACCCTACAATTTCAAAATAAAAATTAAAAGAGAAAAAAAAAAAAAGAAAAGAAATTAGTGACTCGGGTCTCATTTGGAGTATAGGCTTGTTTTGTTTTGTATCACAGTGTTTGGCCTGTATCATATTTTAAATTTAAATTAGCTGTCAATTTTTAAAAATTAGAACATTTTACGTTTTAAAAATAGGGAAATTTAGCTTTACTTAGAAACTCAAAATGTCTTATTCTTTCATGTCAATGCTGAACTGAACTGAGATGCAGTTCCTCCTAAAAGAGACAAGTGCTTGCCATTTGATTGTGTTCCCCAGCACCGAGACCTTGCACCAGCCGCCATTTATCACCTTACCCCAGCTCATTTTACTCTTACACATAACTTGCCTGACCCATCAGGCATTTAAGTTTATTAGGATAGTTGTAAAAGACCTTCTGTTTATCACAGAAAGATATTCAGGCTTTGCCGGAGCACTCAGCACTGTTGGAGGTTTTAGTGCTGAGAGGTATTAACTCAGGCTTAGGTTTTAGAGGTGACTGCTGACTGCTTGCCTTGGGTCTGTTCAGGTTCAACTCATTATCCACATGAACCTTAGTTGTGAAATGAGTGCAATAGGAACACAGACAACCAGAAAGTATCCCAGGCAAGTAACACAGGTAATGGGGAGAAGGGATATGAGAATCACTTCAGAGGCAGAATTGTCAAGGTTTGGGAACCAGCTGGACTGTGTGGGATGCAGAAGAAAGATGAGTTTAGGGGTTTGAGCTACAGGGCAGATAATAAGACTTCTGATAAAGAGAATGAAATAATTATCAAACATATTTGGATTATGGCTACCACAGCAAAGAGACATTGCTCAAATACAGACATTCAGAAGTAAGAATGTACAGTACATAAGGAATTTAGTTCCTATCAAAATATGTTTCTTTGTTAAATTGCATCATGTTTATAAATCAATGTGTGTATCAGCTAGCTATATATAATATAAGTGCCCTCCTAGACTGCAGATTATTTTAGATTAGAAAATCTGTCTCATGTGTCACAGTATTTCTAGTACCCAAACGATGTCCCAAATGTATTATGTATGCAATAAATACTTGTTGAATCCTTCTGCCAATTACTTAATAAATGATAAGCAGGGAAAATTTAAAGTGCCCTTAGTTTAGACTCAATTCTTATAAACTTTTTCATCTTTAAACCTTTTGCTTTAATTTACTTCTGCTGCTACCATCCCCTCCACTGTAGCCTCTGGCACCTCTGCCCACATATGAACATATACAAGGCCAAAATTGCATAAATAAATATATGAAATAATGCAAATGCTTTTAGATCATAAAGATTTCTTCATTTTTAATCTTAAAGTGATCCCTACTTTTCATTTTGAATATCATTTTTAAATTGTATTAAGTGGATAATAACCACTTTTAAGCAAAATTATTCAGTGGTTTCTTCTCAAAGATTCATTTACCTGTAGTTTTTCCGTAAGGAGCACAAAACCGAATGGATTGCCTGTTTTGTTTAGTTTTTTCTAAGTAATAGACTTTATTTTTTAGAATAGTTTTAGAGTTACAGGAAAATTGAGAAGATAGTACAGAGAGTTACTATATACCCCACACCCAATTTCCCCTATTTTTGTTTTAATTTTTAATTTGTGTGTGTGTGTGTGTGTGTGTGTGTGTGTGTGTGTGTGTGTGTGTGTGTGTTGGAGTCTCACTCTGTCACCCAGACTAGAGTGCAGTGGCTGCTCCCAGCCACTGCAGCCTCGACCTCTGGGCTCTGGCGATCCTTCCGCCTCAGCCTTCCGAGTAACTGAAATTACAGGCATGCACTACCATGCCCGGCTGGTTTTTTGATTTATTGTAGAGATACGGTCTCGCTGCCCAGGCGGGTCTCGAACCCGCGGGCTCAGGCAATCCACTCACCTCAGCCTCCCAAAGGTGTGGGATTACAGGCTGAGCCACCGAGCCCAGCTTAATTTTTAATTTTAAAGATGTGGGGTACAATTCAGGGTTAAGTATACAAATGTTCATTATGCAGGCCCCCCCCAGCAGAATCCCACTGCTGCCAATCCCACCCAACCCCACCAGCAATTTCCCACTACTGACAATTCTTTTCTTACAGAATTATGATAACTGTTCAAGGTCCACTTATGAGTAAGAACATGTGACATTCAGTTCTTTGTTTCTGTGAGAGATCACTATTATACACTCTAAGTCCATCCATAATTTTGTTCTTCTTTATGGAATTGCCTGTTTTTGGATGACCCTGTAGTCATAATCAGAATGCCTTTTAGAGCCCAAAATTTCTCATTCAGATACAAGTGTTGCCATACACTTTTTTGAATTACTTGAGACAAGGGAGGAGGGCACTGTTGAGATCTTTAGAAGATTCTACAAGTAATTATTCAAGTTTTATAAATTGTATACAAGTAATAAGCAGATGCATTCTTGCCATAAAAATTATATATATACAAAGCCCCCACTCTAACTCTATCTACTTCCCGGAGTCCATTCCTTTCTCCAAAAGTAATATCATAGCTAATTTTTATGTATCCTTTAAACTTTTTCCTGGGCAGTGTGGCACAAACTTATAAATTTATAAAGACAAGTTTTTAAAAAAAATTCTATATATGATGCTAAGTAATTTTTAAAAGGTTACAGAACAGTATATCTTGGAGAAATTATGTTGATGTAACTATATCTAGCAATTCTTCTAATTGCAGCATAGTACTCTGTCATAAGTATCTTAATTTATTGAAATGATCCTTAATTCATAGACATGTAGCCTATTTCTTATTTTTCATTGCTATGAACAAAGCCATAATGAACATTTGTCCTTGCCTGTTCTTAGAATAGCTGGTGCAAGGTATGCACATTGAAAAGTCTGGTAGATATTTCAGATCTGTCTTATCAAAAAAGCTATGCCAATTTGCTCTTTACCAACTTTCATGCCTAAACTAGATATTACCATTTTTTGTAATGATTATAAATGTTGTGGACAGAAATGTGAACTCTCACTGTTGTTTTAATTGCCTCAATGATTCCCCAGGGAGTAAAGCTTAGTGTTCTACAGGGACCTCCCTCATCAGTTCCCCTTGTGTCTAAGCACCACTCTACCCTCCTGTTTCAGATGCTCACTACCTCACCTGCAGGATTCAGGAATGTGCTGAGACAACTCGGAGTGGGCCCTTTGCTCGCTCCATTGACATCAGCTCTCTGGTTGTCCAGGATGAATATATCTTCATTCAGGTGAGTACAGAAAGTGCAGTCAGCGGTAAAAGGAGGATGTATAAGTAAAGTTGGCTGCTTGCTAGCAAAATGAAGATGACTTTCTCAAGGTTGTGAAGATGTGGAGCTGGGACACTGTCCCTCCTTCACTTTGGGGACACCATCTCCTGAAAAGTCTGGACTTTTGCTGAAAGGTAAAAGTATGATGGGTCAGTATCTTTTACAGGGGATTTTAGTGACACACCGAATCCTTCTACTGGATTTCTATTTTTTGATACCAGAACTGTCTTGGGCTGCAGTTTAAGGCTACTTAAGTTGAATCTCTAATGGAATCTCAAGATTGCATTTTCAAGTCTTGGCAAATTAATGGCACTTTCATTCTCTTATTCACAGGTATTTATTAAACACATACTCTATAAAATATACAGCAGTAGTCACTATTCTTGTTGTTCCCCAGATTTCTGCCCATGGCCTGTTTAAATCCTTGCACCTAGTACTCTCTGCCTGAGCATTTCCATGGATCTGAGGACCATCCCCATGTTTTAATGACTGTCTAGTCAGTGAGCTGTGACCTCTACTATGTACTGTAAATCTGTATATCAAATAGTCATTTCAACATCCTATTATGGAAGTTCTACAAGTAAAACAGAATCAACAGGTCACCCCCAACCCTGACACAACTGTTGGAATAACTCTCTACCAGGTCATTTGAGATAGAAACTCAAAAGACACTTTGTGTCACCAAATTAAATGAGTCCACAACCTCTGCTAATATCATGTTTAGTAATTTCTTCAGTGTTTCCTTTGATTCCATTCCCATTGTTAGGGTCCCCATCTAAGGCTTTTATTAATTTCTGTCTATTTAAGTTTTTGTTTTTGTTTTTTTTAAGTATAAGCACAGGGGTGATTTATGAATTTACCAATCTGATTGTCCTTACCTTAATGCTATTACTGTATATAATATGGATGTAGCAGCAGAATTGCTTCTAGGAAACATGACTTAACATCTAAAATGTTCAGAATTTTTAAAATTTTTCCTTATATTGTATACAGTTTTCTTTAACTCTACAGACAGATGACCATATTTTTAAAGATATTCTAAAACATTTTTTTATTATACTAAAAGCAGACAGAAGATTTATTTTTTAATTGGCATCAGTTTTCATTTTGTTTCAAAATATACGATGTTACATTATTCAACACAGTTTTACATGCAAAGTCTCTTATCCTTGGTTCTGGGGTTAAGATAATGAATACAACGAAGTGTCTGCCTTAGTAGCATTTAATTCTAGTAGGATACAGGAAAAAAAATGTATGTGATATATATATATATATATATATATCTCCATATATACATAGTTATGAAAAGTTGTGAAGTATAATGGTTAAGAACATGTACTTCAGAAACCAATTGCCAGCATTTTTTCAGACTGTGGCTTTACACACCTGGCTGTGTGACCTTGAGCTGTGCCTCACTTGACTCATCTATAAAAAGAAGATAATTGTAACACTCACTTCATGGGTTGCTGGGGGGATTACATTTATTAATGCTACCTGTAAAGCACTATCACAATGCCTGGAAACATGGTGCTATATGGATAGTTGCTTTCTATTTTTCTATCCATTCTTCACTATTTTCTATGTATGTGTCTACAAAATGTATTAGATGATGACAAGTGCTGTGCATAAAAATAAACCATAAACTATTGATATTGGAAGTATTAGGATATTGTTATTTTATTTAGGATGACGTGGGAAGGCTTCATTGAGTGGTGAACCAGGGAGAGGTGGCAGAAGACAGCACAGTCAGAGAGGAACATAGAGCCAGGTGTGTCAGGGCCTGTCTCCCTCAAACCCTGCATGGAGGTGTGGGGTGGGCAGTTAGAGATTTGAGGTTGGGTTCAGGAGCAGGGGTGGTAAGGAGGTCACAGCTGAGTTTATAAATTGGTAGGTTGTCAGCATATTGATGATATTTTAAACCACAAAATTGAAGTCACCAATGGAGTAAGTATAGTTAGAAATGGGAAACAATTCAAAGATTGGGCCTCAGGTACTTCGATATTTAAAGTTCAGGGAGATGGGAAGAAAACAGAAAATGAACCCTTACCAGAAAATTTTGAGATAAGACCAGAGCAACAGAGGCTGCTAGATCCCACTGGTCTTTGAAGTCTGTTTTAAGGACTTTATATTTTACTACCAATGAGATGGGAAGCAATGGATTAACAATTCCCAAAATAATGCAAAAGGCCAATGAACTTGAGGAAAAAAATAGGATTTTATTAGCCACCAAATAAACGCAGATTAAATGCTATTATTCGCAACTATCAAGAAGCTAAGATTGAAATGAAGTGAAAGAATGCCAGTGGGTTACAGGCAAACAACTATACATAGTGTAAACATACATAAATTGGCTGGCCATCAGTATTTAATTAGCTCTTTTCTTCTTACAGGTGAGTGGGCCCATCTACATTGATTGATTTGACTCATATGTCTTAGTCCTGACAGCATATGCTTAGCATTTAATTATGATTACATTTTTTAAAAACTTCATTATACAGTCTGTCTTATTTGCTTTCTTGTGTGTTTCTTTGATAATTTTGAATATGTATGTCTTTGTTCTAACTGCTTAGCCTTATGAATAGAACTTTATATAATATACTGAATCTTCTATTTCTAGACAATATCTATAGGTTTACTCTTGTGTGCAATTACAAAATTAGTGTAATTCCATGCATTTCTATTTTCTTTTTTCTTTTTAGTTCTTCTACCAACCAATTTTAAACAGTTGCATTATTTCCTAGTGTTTGCCTTAACTATGTTATATTACGTTAAAGTATAATTCTGTTAGACTTAAATATTTTATGAAGCACTGCTGAAAAAAAGGGGGGGATGTGTTTATGACCTTCCACCCTATCCCCTCTTTCCAAACTCAATTTTTGTTAACTAAATCATTTTAGGGGATGCACATTCTGCTCTGAACTATCATTCCTGCATTTTTTTTATCTTTAGTTTTATAGGTAGATGTGATCAACTGTCCCCAGAAGTCCTTTTACTATAGTTTTTCCATTTATTTCTTGGTTGCCTGAAGTTTGTCTTTTACTAATGTCTTCAAAAAAGACCAGTGTTTGAATGTTGAAAATATGTTTGTCTATTTTCTTTTATGCTTTTAATATCATTTTTCAGGGTATAAAACGTATGTGTTATTCTCTTTCCATGAGAACTTTGCTCCATTAACTTCTTGAATTTTATTGAGTCAAGCCAGTCTCAGATTTTTCTCTTTTATAGATTTTTGTTCATTTTTTTTTCTTTTTTAACTTTGATACCTAAAGTCCTTTTAAAAATATTTGAATGCAAGTTACTTATTTAGTGTATGCTTTGTGCTTGACCATACTCTGCCGATTCTTTTCTCTGGGATTTAAGGTTTTTTTCATTAAATAAATTCAATTTTTTCTTCATTTTTAAGTTCTCAAGAATTTCTGTTACATCTTGAAATATATATTTTTTATTTCACTTTCATTGTTTTAAGTCTCTTGCTTCAGATCACCTAGGATCTATACAATAGACAGGAAAAGAAAAGAGAGGCATCTTCCCCCCCCACAACTCCAATCCTTTTTTAACTTTCTAAACAAGCTCAACAAAATAGCATGAAAACAGTCTTACTTATATTGTCTTTGAATGATTATTTAACAATGTCCAAGCTTTTTGTTTGTTTGTTTGTTTGTTTTCCTACTTTTGTTTAATGTCTTTTCTGCACTTTGACAGTTTATATTTTATCTCTTTTTGTTGCCTCAGTATATCTTCCCTGAGATCTTGTATTTTTGCTTTAAACTCTTCTCTTATAGAGGTGATCTCCTCATCATACAGGTTATTTTTAATTGTAACAATGTTGTTACACTTTTCATTTGCTCCATGGAAGCATAGTTTGTTCTCTGTCTGCTATTAAAAATATTACTTTTTTTTTAATGCTGTCAGCTCTTCCTGGAGAAACTACTTGAGAAACTTCCAGGAGAAATTACTACTTCATTTAAGTGATAGAAGTTTCATTCAAGGTTCTGCTTCAGCTTAACAAAAATCCTTCTGGGTTCTCAGTGAGGTTCTACATGACTCAAGATGGTTTTTCTGTGAGTGGGTTCTTCTTATAAGTCAGAACCATCTGCTATATAATATATGAGGCTTTCTTCCCATACGTATTGTGTTTCAGGGTTAGATTTTCATAAAGTATAGAGTTTTCACTTTTCTTTCTTGTTTTGCTTGTTGCTCTACAGTGATTTGTTAGAGGAAAAGGGGAAAGCATCATTATTACTTGGCTACTTAAAACCATTTATAAACCCTTATCTTGTATTTTCTGAAATGCTGCAATAGCTTCTATCTTATTTTTTCCTCTCAGATCAACACTGCCACCACTGTCCCATTCACATAACTAAATCAATGTGCCTACCTTCAGAGGCAGCTTGTCACTCATAGGGTGAAATCCAATTTCCTTAATGTTGTCTACAAAGACCTCTGTGATCTGCATCCTACCTCTCCCATCAGCCTCATGTGAATTCCTTATCCACCACTGCTCTCCACTTACCTTCTTTGTTTTTACTTTACCCTGCAATAAGCATAAACTTCTAGTCTCCATGCATGCACTACGCCATTTCCTGCCTCATATACCTTTCTTACATTTTCTTCCTGCTTGGTATGTCCCTTTACCAGACAAATTCATTCTTTAAAATTCAGGACAGGCAGCACCTCCTATAGGAGGTCTTTTCTGATATTCTTAATTGGAATTGGACCGAATACCAGGGCTTACTACTTATCCATTTGTATTAGGTCTCCCCAGCCAGGTGTGTAAACTCTTAAGAGGAACTGGGCTATGTTGTCAGTATTCATCATTGTTTCTCCTGCAGTTAGCATAATGACTGGTACTCAATAAATGTTTGTTGAACTGAACTGAACTGAGAAGATAAGACACTGTCCTTATTCTCAGGTAGTGTAGTTAGTTATCTTTTTCAAGCAAGAAAATCTTGTTTCTGCAGCTAACAATATAAGACATCTTAGGGTAATTGGGAATTGCTCACTGCATAAGAAATGACCATATGTAGAATGTCTCTGCGTTTTTATAAAACTGCTGTCCAGGAATTACTCAATGTGGTATTCAGTGCCCTTTATATATTCATTCATTTAAATGTATTAAAATGTATTCAGCCCAGTGGGAATGCAGACAACTAAACAATTATAATGTAGTGTGATGAGAGCTGTATTAGTGGAAAGCACGTGTTGCTCTTGGAGAGAGGAGAAAGAACTCTTCACCCTGCCTTGGAAGGAGGGTCATTACAAGCTTTCTTGAAGGGAGGCTATGAGTACATGTTAAATAGGTGAAGTAAAAAGGACATTCTGCCAGCAGAAAAAGAATGGATAAAGTTAAGGAAGTGAGAGATCAAAAGACCCTGGGATTTCTATGTAAGGACAGTTGGTAGTTGTGGCAGGGAGTGAAATGGTAGGAAAAGAAGTTTGAAAAGTAAAGTGACCTTTATCTATTTCCTTTGATTAAACCTAGATTATATTGTGTTCCTTAATTTGTAGTTGGTAGAAAACTCAGAACTTTTTTGTGTCAAATTTTTGTGTCAATTTTAGCAGCTTTACTGCATTAAGCTTTATGGTATTGTTATTCTTCTTCTTTTTTTCTCCACCATTAGTCATTTTTGAGTCTTTAACTGATTTCTTTTATTTATTTTTGTTTGTTTGTATATTTTATTGTCTGTGTGTGTGTTTAAGAAATTATTAATGGAAATTATCTCAAATAATTTTCTGAAACCAGTGTAGCTTTTCAATCTTTGCTGGGGGGATGCAAGTTTTGAAAATTGAATGGAGCTGTATGGAGAAGGTAAGAGTTGTACTTTGGTGATCAATATCAGCCTCTAAGCAAGGGAAGTGCAAGCTTTTTCATTCTGTTTGTTGAAATAAAGCTGCCTCAGAAACCCTTGTCAAACTGACAGACCAACATAGTAACTTCTTCTGTTCTGTTGGAGTAGCTACACCAAGTAGGCGAAGCTGCACAGATAATATCTGAGCACAATATCAAGGCATCTGAGTACATGGTCCTGCATTCTACCGGTTTATCAGAGAATGGTCTTAGGAGAAGATGCTAAGCAAGGTTTTGGCATCTCCAGGAAGTATTGCTAGGGCAGAGTCAGACACCAAGTATTATGCGTCTCACAGAAGGGTGCTTGCTGTCTCTCAGTGACTTAGCTTTTAGAAGGGAGCATTGTAGGGATTTTTTTTAATGCCTACAATGAGAACAGGCAAATAACAGCAGGATGGGGATACGGGACTTTGATGGGTTTGATTTTTCATGACTTTAAAGGATTTGTTCTTTTAAATTTTCTAACGCTTTAAAGTATTATCTTACATTTGACTTTAGTGCTAACAGAGACATATAACCCTGAAGAAACAAGCAAACAAAAACTCACAAAAAAGAAGACCAGTCTATCCCTTCTCCCTTTGCCATTCTTATATGCCAAATGATGTTTCTTGGCAATTTTACTTTGGGTCTCAGGAAGTACCAAAAAATGAGGGAGAGTGCCTAGGAGGGTGAAGCTCCAGGCTTCTTGGCACCACTGTAAACAGAGCAACTCTGCTTTTGCTTACTCTGTATGTTGGGTTTCTTTCTTTTTTTTTTTTCCTACTGGCTCAGTTGGCTGGCTCTTCAGCTCCAGTGATCTTCTGCAGCTCTTCAGGTCAGGGTTCTTGTCTGGTGACCAGGAAGAATGAGGGATACGTACAGTAGGAAAGTGAGAAAGCAGGATTTATTAAAAGGACAGAAAAGCTCCCACAGTGGGAGGGGACCCAAGGGATTGCCCATATTGGGTTTCTTAATACTCTTTCATTTAACAAAAGAATGCTGCTACTAAGAAGTGTTTGAAAACCACTGACTTTTTGTAGCACTGCTGGCTCCATGAGTTAAAGATAAGATTTTTCACATGAGATAAGTGAGCCAGTAGGAATGCAAGTGAGGTAAAGGCTCATATCTTTTCTCTACTTATTAATAAATGAAATGTACATATTTAATGTTTTATTTACCCATGAGTGAGAGATTATATACAAATGTACAGGATGTGCACTTGAAAGTTCAGCTTAAATAATGAAAAGCCTAGGTAACCTCTTCATAATAATATTCATTAATTAAACCTCTTCCCATGACACTAACTTTGCATTAAAATTTCACCTTCTCTTGTCCACCTCTAAAGGAAAGCTCCCCAATGCGTAATCACAGGTTCCTTTTTCTAGATATGTTATTTGTAATTATGTGTCTTGTGTGTGTTAGAAGGGTCTATAATATGGCTCTGACAATTTAGAGACCTCAAAGGTTCTACCTCATCTTTTATTTTCCTAGTGACTAAGAGGAAAAGATAGTTATTTTGATGGTTTTGTTTGGGAGGACCCAGCCTTTGATCTCCAGTTGTTGGATAAGCTGAGCTGAAGATGTATAGAAAACTGTGAATTTGCTAGTCTATCAGTGACTTTTCTGTGCAGGGGACCTGGAGTCTTGTAGCAAAATCAAAAGAAGCTAATCCTTCCCAGAAAAGCCCTTGTTTTAATGGGGAAATGTCTGCCTGAAATGCCTCCGTTCCACATGGATAAAAGAGAAATCGGCTTTCCTCTGTAGGGGCAGGGGAGAGCGATAAGTTGATTTCTGTGTTCTGAGCCAAGATGGTTGAAAATCCTGTCTTTTTTCCTTATGGAGTAGCTTTTCTACTGATTATCCTGGAGAATCAGTAGTTCAGCTGCAGCTGCAGTAAAATTTATTACATAATAAGGTTCATACCCTGGCTACTAGGTAGTATGATGAAGAAGCAGGAACAGTCACTTAGCAAGCCATCACCAGTGGATTGTGAGAAGTCGTGCCCTGTGCTCTCTTCATGATACTGAGGGTAGCCTTCAATGTGACAAGGGTTCATTTATTCATGAAATAAACCTTTGTTGTGCATGCAATGGTACTCATAAAGGAGTGTGATACTGACATATCTTCGGAAATTTAAAATACAAGAGAAAAAAATCAGATCCACAGTTAAGACACAGATAACGTACTCAAGATGTAGGAAGAAAGCAGAAAATTTGAAGGAAGAAAGGAAGGTCATCCGACCTCTGCCAGATCTTTCTCCATGTGCACCCTGATGTCTTTGTTGCCTTGGCACAGAAGACAAGTTTTTCTTCACTGTTTTAAGTAGGCCTATATTGCATTGGAGATGACATGCAGTAACTTGAACACTCTGGAGAAAGAGAAAGTTTTTAGGAGCTGAGCACAGGGAAAGGGCAGGAACCCTGAAAACACACTTGGTCACCTAAGCCTGGAGGGGTTTGTACATATTGAGGCCAGGAGGAGAGAGTGGTTCCCTGAACCTGTATCATCCAAAACTTTTCTCACAAACTCAGAACAAGTAGGTACTCCCTCAACCTTTGTAAAGATGCCAACTGAACAGGTAACACTTTGTAGATTCACCTACTACCTAGTGCTACTTTCAACTCCTAGTAATGTCCTGTAGATATAGTCAAGAGGGAAGTCCCCTCTAAAACAAGAGATTCCAAGGGTGAAACAATAACATATATCAGAGTGGATCTAGAATGATTCCAGTACCACAGTAAAGCCTGTCAATAGCTTGACTACAAGTTGCTATTAGTTTTTAAGGGTTATATATATAACCATTAAAAAAAGTTTCAAAGTAATGGGAGATATTCCAGAAGGACTAGCCATCAACAAATATTGGTATCCAATTAAAATATATTTGCTGCCCCTAGAAGCATGCCAGGTGCAACAGAGCATGACTGACTAAGCATGGAAAATGTTGCTGCTGCTCTCAAGCAGTTTATGATTCAAGTAGCTAGTGGTCTGGTGTGGGGGAAAGAGCCCTGAATTTAAAGACCTGGGCTGTTATTAGGGATCTGCCACCTACTAGCCAGGAAACACTAGATATGTCGTTTATACTCTCACAGAACTAAACCTACTAGCCAGGAATCACTAGACATGTCGCTTAGACTCTCACAGCACTAATTTCCTCATCTCTGTAGAATGGAATCATGCTACTTGCCCTTTCTAAATTGGAAGGTTGTTGTGAGGATCAAGGGAGATAATCATGGCTTTGAAATGCTTTGAAAACTACAAAGCCCTACAATATGCAGGAATCAAGAGAGACTAATCCACATGCAAAAATCAGCCTCACTGTTTTGTGTATGCACATCTTCTTTTAAGGATTTTTATAAGCCTATCACAAAAGATTACTAAATCCTTCTTCCAAATTCATTTTTAAATTATTAATGGATTCAATTCATGTATCAACATAAGTGCATGATGAAACCTTCCCATGCAACATCTAATATTATATATGAGACTGTAAATATTCTGGGCTTATCTTTCAAGACTCTTGTAGCATTTTGGTTCCACATCACCTGGACTTTGATACTTCATTTAAGATCCTGCTTTATGCTCCCTCAAGAGAGGTAGAAAAGCCTTCATGGTGTGGCTACTGTATTCCCAATAAATTATTATCTTCCTAAAAAAAACCCTGAGGCAGAAATTAATAAAGTGTAATTATTCAAAGAAAAGCTATTTGGCAATATTTTAAATGATGTTAATTTGGTCTTAATAGGAGAGATTTTGAATGTTAAATAAATAGCAATTTTATCATTAGGGACACATTTGCAACACAGGATTTTAAAGGAAAATGAAAGAGTTACAGAGACAATCTTCAAAAGAAATCCAATAAAGACATCTTCAGGTGAATATTCTTGAAGTGCTTTCAGAATCTTAAATGAATGTGTTTCCAACAGTTAGCACAAATGGAGCTTCTTTAAATAGCTGGAATGTGTCTCCTATACATGTAATGATTTTAGCTTTGGCTTGATGTAAAAGTTGTTGTTCATATTTGAAATGCTTCCATGAATAAACACACGTTAGTGATCTGATTGCAAAGTAATGATATTTAGTGGCCTTTGTGTCGAACATTTCATAAGCTCCACCTCACATCCTTCTGACTCATATTTGCCTTGGTAACTAGCTGTGTACAGAGGCAGTCTGCTATCACCTTTCCTTAGTTGTGCTGTGGATCTCTTGTTCTATGATGGATTTCTCCCCAAGTGGGATGCTTGCAAGAGATCGCTTAGCTATTCTGGTGCACATGCAAGTCTTGAAGATGCCAAGACCCTGTGAGACAACTTGACCAATAGGAGTCAAGAGCTAGTGGATAAATATTCTTCTCTTCTTGTGTCAGGTGGCCAGTTCTGAGTTGCATTCTATGTGAATTTTCATAGATCAGTGGGATTGAGCCCTAATAGCTCATGATGATAACTAGTTCAGAAATGCAGCCTAGGATGGCTTTCTTTCCCTCACTGTTTCCTGCTTCCTAGTCCCACCACTCCTATTCCCAAACCATTCCTCAAAAAACAAAAACAAAAATCTCCCTACGTAAAAACTTTGTCTCAGGCAAGGGAGAACTCAACTCGAGAAAATCTTAAAAGCCTCTCAAATATTTGTTGAGTCCCTACTATGTATCTAGTAATGTAAATAGAGTGAAGTAAATAAATTAGAAGACATTTTCTCATTTCCATGTAAATGAGATTCTTTCAAACAAGCTCCTATCCCATCCCTCTTATTTCTCAGAAACCTGGTACTGTTGATCATCCTCCTTTTCCCTATGTCTTTACTTACTCATTCCTATTTTAGACTTTCCATCAATTTTTTAATATAATTTTTTTTTTTTTTTTAGAGTCAGAGTCTCCCTCTGTTGCCTAGGCTGGAATACTGTGGTTCAATCCTAATTCACTGTAGGATTACAGGCACCCATCTCCATTCATGAATAACTGTTTTTGTATTTTTTTAAAAAAACAACATAGCCTTGCTATGTTACCCAGGCTGATCTCAAACTCCTGGCCTCAAGTGACCCTCCTGCCTCAGGCTCCCAAAGTGCTGGGATTATAAGCATGAGCTACCATGCCCAATCTTATTTAAATGATTTTAAATATTTGCTACTCTTAAATGACAAAACAAAACAAAGTGAAACAGAACTTTCTTTGATTCTCCACACTCCTTTCTATAAATGTTTCATTTTTCATTCACAGCTAGATTTTTTGAGCAATATCTGTATTAATGATCCCATCTTCTCATTTTTGTCTCTCTATAACCCACTTGAGAGTGACTTCTGCCTCTGCCACTACATTGAAATTGTTTTTTTGCCAAGTTCATGAAAGATAGCTTTGAATTATATCTAGACTATACCTCTCAATAATGAAGTTAGTTGATCTGCCTGTAGTGTTTGACTCTCTTGACTGCTCCTTCTTTCTTGAAGCATCCTCCTCCCATTGCTTCCATGGTAAGGTACTTTCCAGCATGGCCCTACTTTCCTATACTGGTTCTTCTGCCTCTGCTTACTTTTTAAATGTGGGTTAATGTTTTTCTCAGTATTCTTGCTAGGTTTCTTTTCTCTGTTCACTTTTACTCTCTCTCTCTCTGGATAATCCCATCCATCTATTATTAAGTGTCAATTACCACCCGAATGCTGACCACTCCTCAGTGACTCCAGTTCCTCTAAGCATAATGCAGAGACCAGAAGGTTCTAGTTTGGGGTCCTTATTTACAGGATGCCAATCAGTCCTTTAGGCATGGCAATCTCTTTGCTCCATTACTAAGACTAGTTTCTTCTAGAGAGAGCTAACAAGGCTTCATGGAAGTTACAATACCTGTTGCTAACTAGGCCAATGTAGCAAGGGATGTTTTCCTTTTGTCTCAGAGAATGGTTTTGTAATTTGCTACATATTATAAAGTAAGTATTTGCCTTTCTTATAGTACAAGAATGGGATATGTCTAGCACAGGGTATTAAAATGTTTTCATTTTGCGTATTGTTTCTGAGTAATTGGGAGTAGCCGCTTAGAAAGCTGCCTTATCGTGAGTTTGATAGGAAAGTTGCTATTGTTAGTAGTGTCTCCATAGACATGAGAAGGAAGTGTGCTGTGCAATGCAGTTTGTGGTAAAGTTGGCACTCATGGTGTTCATTGATTCAGGAGCCTTATATGGTTAGAGGCAGCCTATGAATTCTGGTCGAGAAGGTAGATGTGTTGACCAGGAGACCACAAGAGTTTCTGTCATCACCTCAAAGGAATGAGATCAGCTATACGCTCTCAATCTCTTCAAATTTCCAAAGTAGTAATTCTTCAGAATGTTCTTTCCACCAAGCTTCACTACCAATTTTACCCATTAATCAATAAACTGAATAATTGTTATAGTAAAAAGGGAACTCACATTTATTTAGTGCCAAATTTATGTCCAGTATGTGTGCATTTTATTTGATTTAATAAAACTTTAATCTTCATGGGATCTTGATGTGACAGATGTTTTCACTTTTTATTTTTTGTGAAGGCAACTACATTTCAGTAAAGTTCAGACAACCACCCTTGGTTTTATAGCTCAAGGATTTGACCTCAGGACTGTCTGGGTTTATAAAGGATGACACAAGAAGACAATGATCTATTTTGTCATTTTATTTTTCTTCACATTAACACCAAACAGCTGATGTTCCCAGAAATTTTTCCAGATGCCTGTAAAAGCAAAACAGGCAGATGTTGTCCCTGTCTTGGTAGATTCTAGGGTCAGGGAAACCTCACTCCACTCCCTTTTCAGTGGAGCTTTGGTCATGATCTGTTTCAATTTTGTTCTGCAGCATTACCCAAAGAAAGGCTTAAAGGGATTCAGTAAATGTAATCATACTGGCACCTCTGAGAGGTGTCCCTCACATACACTTAGAAGATTGACTCAAACACTTATTCCTGGAGTATCACATGGGGACTAGGTATCAGCATGGTGAATCATCCTTACCAATTCATAGCTCTGCTCTTCTCCAACCCTTACCCCTTCTTTGTGTACCTCGTGCCCTGCATTATCTGATTTCCACATGTGTTTTGGAGTGGGGGAGGGGCTTATTTTGAATCCCATTCCAGGACTCAGAGGAGCTGTGGAATAGTGACCTCGCTGAGTCTCCTCATTTTCCTTCCCAGCCAAGTGCCAACAAGTCTTCCACACATCTTTTGCTGAGCCCATCTCCCTGGAGAATCTCTTTTCTGAAGCCTTCACCTATTAAAGATAATTATAATGCCGTAAAAACATCAGTGCTGATAATGAAGGCAGTTGGGCTGTTGACTGAGAAGTAGACTATTAAGTCCAGTTCTCTTCCCATTTCCATTTTAACTAGGGTATATGTCTATTGATTTCAGAGTTTTGGCTTTTAAAATTTGTAATCCCGCTGCCTTTAACTCCATAGCTAGCTAATGGAGTAAATAAACATTCTGAATTTCTGCAAGCAAAGTCTAGGATTCTTATTCTAAAGTCCCTCATGGTCAGCCAGAATAAGGGATTCTTGGAGTTTCAGAGTGGCAGAGCTGAAGGTTAATCAATCAACTTGATTTGATTGAGGATCTAATATGTACCCAGAGCTCTGATCGATTCTCTCTGAGACAAAAGTATTAATTGATTGATTGAGTGACTAATTAATTTATTTATTCATTCATTCAACAGTCCCTTACTTAATATGCTCTTCATACTGTTCTAAATGAAGGCATGTGACAGTAACAAGGCTTGAACAACCAGGGCTTGAACAACCTTCCACCTAAGCCTCCTGAGTTGCTAGGATTACAGCATTTTGTATTCAGCCTTAGCGAGGAGATAGAACTGTTTGGTCTGACACTCTCCATGAGCACTCTCTCAAAAGGATTTAAGAAAACACTGACGGCTTCCTGGAGTGCAAGAGATCTATGAGGAATGATGCAATCAGTGAAGATTTTCTAGAGAAGGTAAGAGCTCAAGCTAGATCCAACTTTAAGGACTCCAAGGGAAGTGACCCTTGGGTGGAAGGAGAAAGCGTGCCAGTGAGTTGATTGGGCAGGTTAGGGGGGTAGCATTCCTGTGTTTTAGTTTGGCCTCACTGCTACTTGAGAACTCACTGTGTGATCTTGGGCCATCACCTTTCCTCCCTGGAGCTCAGTTTCCTTATGGCAAAATAAAAGGATTGCATTAAAGACAGGCTTTCAGATTTTTGGTTGTTATTGCTCTTGGAGAATTGCTTTTTAGACAAAAATTGTTGAAGATATTCCAATATATAAAACAGATAGAGTTGAAATGGATCTAGTTTAATGAGGGTGAAGGGCACTGTATGAGTTTCCCCATCCACCTAGTTTTCATCTGGTTAGGGACACCCCCCAGGCATCTCTGTAGAACTTAGAACTCCATGGAATCCAGTTTTAAAAGCAGGGGACTGTGTAACTTCAGCAGTTTCCTTCTAACCCTAAAATTCCACAAGTATGCTGGCTCTACAGGTCAGTCCATTTAGTCAGACACAAGAAGTACTTCCTCAATTCAGAAGTATTCAGAAGTATTTCCTCAATTCATTTCTCCAATGTCAGAATAAAAAACATACATTTGGAATATAGCTAATTCCTCAAGAGAGTTGCCAAATCTTCCCTTCATTCCATTTATATCTACTTAAGGCATAATATGGAAAAATGTGCTAAATAAAAATAAAAAAGTAAATAAGAAAGTTATAATTCCAGGAGATTATGCTGTATATAAGAAATAAACATGTAAATAAGAAAAACACCTGCCATAGGAGGGTTCATAGTCTAGTGAGGGAGTGAGATGATACAAAGCAATAAACAAGAATAATAATTACATACTATGATAAATCTATGAAGAACTATACATAACTATGAGATACAATAATAGGAGAGAGGGTATTTTATTTATACACATACTCAGTCAGTCTCTCAACAAATATTTTTGGAGTTCTGCCACAAAGTGTGGGGCTTCACTTTGGATATTTTGTAGTGAAGAAGACAAGGACCAGTCTCATGGGAGTTTACAATTTAGATGGTTTCTCATCTCTGATAGTTATTAGGAAGCAAAAGTATAACAATATAAAAACATAAATTAAAAGAAAATTATGCTTGTGTGTATATATAAGCTATCCCCAGATTTTGCTTTTGTGACTGAGACTTATGAAGTGATTTCATGACTGATGGATCCACACATAACTTTTCCCTCCTCCTTCCTAACTGGGAGTCAGAAGGTCTGAACAGAAATCAATCCCTGCAATTTATTTTTAATTTCTTTCTCCTTAGCCAGGATTGATTTTTGTCTTTGTGATCAATGGCACAGAGAATATCTCCATGACTCAAACAGCTGTTCAAGCGCTTGGTCTGGTCCACTCCACATTTATGGAACAGAACATTATAAGTTGATTATGAAAGTAATAGGATGAAGATGTTTAAAGGATGGACCTGATTACCCTTGCTTTCCTGGTGGAGAAAGCTTGCACACAGAGGGCTGCTGTAAGCAAGAACTGAGGGAAGCTGTAGGGAGGCAAGGAGGCAGGGCTTACCACCTGTCCCCAGAGGGCAGAACCTGGTAAAGCTGGGGAGAGAGGTACTGAGATTCGTTTCTTGTTTGGCACCCGGACTTTCTGACTCTGTTTTTAGCTTTACTCTTTCTTCTTTCTACTATTTCATCTTTACTATACCATCTGCTATTAGATTTGGAACTGCAAGTTAAACATCTGTTACTAAGTAAATAAATAAATATAAATGAAAAAGATTGGCTTTTTCATCTCCATGCTTCTTGGGCTTTAAAATTGTCTGATTCGTTAATCTCCATTCCCTTCTCCTCCTCCCTTGTTTTCTTCTAATCCAGCTAGTGTTTGATGGGAACATGAAATTAGCCACTTCCCACCTCTCCCTCTAGCCTTTTAACCTCTTAAGACCAGGCAAGATTGCTTCAGCTTTCTTCTGTGAAGAATGTTTTTTGAAGAGTTGCACACCTTGTAATAATGCACAGTGGTAATTTTACAGAGAATTAGAACAGAGAATCTGCTGTATCCAAGGCCTTCTCTCCAATTCTCTGGAATAAACACTTGCAGTTTTACTGGCTGCCCAGGTAGCCATTGTTTCCAGGTTGCGGCATGGAGAAATAGTCAAACTGCTGTTAATATGATTGTGTTTATTATTTCATTGTGCTATGTAATTGTTTCTTTGGTATTTTTTGTGTGAGGAGGAGGAAAAGGGTGGAAGGGTGACTTCCTTACTTCCTCTGAAATATCTGAGATGAGTCGCTGTGCAGTTGATTAAATGTAACTATTTTTTATGAGAAACACTTGTCATTATAGTTAACTATGGTTTTTTTTGTTGTTGTTTTTTTACAGTTTTTCATCAGTCTTCTTTTATGGTTTTCACCTCCTGGCTAATTTTCTTTATTAGCAAATAATCAGCAATTCTTGAATGATCAATAACACACAGTAACAACTAACACTGAGTGGCTAACATGAGCTAGGACTGTGTATTGGTAAATTTAATTGTTATGACACCCTGTGGGGTAAGTACTGTGGCAGAATGCTTTACCAAGAGAGACGAAACACCAAGCCTTTTTTTTTTGTCAGGAAGCAGCGTTTATTTGTGCTGGCACTGGCCCAGCAGATTCACTTCCAGAGGCTGAGCCCCAAATGCAGTGGGGCATTGCCTTATATTACATTTTAGCCCCTTTGTCTCCCTTATATGGCAACCTACATTTTTGATTGGGTATTTTGTGGCACAGGGTTGTAACTGGATTACTCATACACACTTGGACAGTGACTGCGCTACGTCACTTTTCCTTTAACACATTCTTTTTCTATTCTGGTAAGGCCCTTATCTCTTTTTTTTAGAAGGGCCCCTGCCTCAGTACCACTATTATGTCTATTTCACAAAAGAGGCACAGAAAGATTAAGCCATTTTCCCAAGGTCACACAGCTAGTAAGCAATAGAGTGGAGATTCTGATGTTAACAGTTTGATACTAGAGCTGTCTTTCTCTACCACCGCACAGTTCTGCTGTTAAACAAGGAACATTCATTACAACTACACTTTCTTATATGCCTGAGGCAAATTGGGTCAGGAAACTGTGTAAAGGACAGTGAGTAAGCACACACAGCTTTAACACAAAGTAACTGCTTAAAACATGTTTGTTGGATCATTGAATGTCTATGGAAGAAACTGGTATAGTAGAATCTTAAGATACTGTATTTGAAGAAGACCTTCATCCTTAGGAAACCAGGAAGTGAAGGGCTGTGGAACACAGGGGATGTGACATTTTTGAGTCATTACTGTGTGTCAGCCACACGTTGGGCCTCATGTTGTGACTGTGGCTGTCTGTTTTAAGATGAAGCTGAGGTCTGGAGGCACTTAAGTGATTTTCCAAGAAACACATCATAGCTGATAGAGGAGGGGAAGGTTCTAAGACTCCTTGTTAATTTTCACAACAAAGAACTAGATAAGCAACTTATTTTTTAATTTATTTTTATACCATCTTTTCTTTTTGTATGTTTTTAAAATTTATATTTATTTATTTTAAAAATGTGGAGTACCAGTGATGTATCATAGAAACAAAGAACAGAGTACCATATGTTCTCACTCATAAGCAGATCTTGAACAATTATAATACTTTAAGAAAGTGTTTGGCAGTAATGGGAAACTGTCAGGGGAGGGGGGTGGGATTGACAGTTGAGGGAAACTGCTAGGGGAGGGAGGGGCATACCTCATCAACAAGGGTAACTGCATAATCAATATTTGTATACCTAACCCTGAATTGCACCCCACATCTTTATAATAAAAATAAATAAAAAAAAAAAAGATGTGGAGTACAATTTAGGATTAGGTAGATAAGGTAAGAGGTCAACATACAGGTTAAGTTTGGGCTCCCTTTGGACCCCGCTTCACCTGGTTTGAGATCAGGCACCCTTATTGATGTTATGTGCTCCCCTGCTACCCCTAAGCATCATTCTGCTACTGCCGAAACCTTTCTTATAGTATTATGGTAAATGTTCAGGGTCCACTTATAAGTGAGAACATGTGGAACTCAGCTTTTTGTTTTGTCATCATTCCTCTCAGATCTGGAAACAACAATACAGAAATTCATATGGAGACATAAATGACCATGAATAGCCAAAACAATCCTTAACAAAAGAAACAAAGCAGGAGTTACCACACTAGATGTTCAACTTTATCCTAAGGATACAATAAGCAAAGCAGCCTGGTATTGGTAGAAGAGCAGGTATACAGACCAATGGAAGAGGATAGAGTTTCCAGAAGCAAAATCTCAATTTCTCTACCATCTCATATTTGACAAAGTCTCCTACTGCAACCACCGGGGAGAGGAGAACTTATTATTCAGTTAATGATGCCAGATAAATAACTTAAAGGGTGAATAAAGATTAAATTCCTGGTAACCTAGTTATAATTCTTGGGTTTTTTCTCCATTCTTGATATGAGCCACCTTTCTAAATATAAACCAAATAAATAAATAAACAAAATTATAATGCGTGTGCACCAGTGTAGTATAGACTTTTTTGTTGAAGATGTCAAATAGAAATGAAGCAGTATGTTTATGCCATGCAACAGACAGCATGACATTAATAAATATTAAAAACAGCTGGGCTCGGTGGCTCAGCCTGTAATCCCGTGCCTTTGGGAGGCTGAGGTGAGTGGATTGCCTGAGCCACGGGTTCAAGACCCGCCTGGGCAGCGAGACCTCATCTCTACAATAAACAACAAAAAAAAATCAGCCGGGCGTGGTAGCGCGCGCCTGTAATTCCGGATACTCGGAAGGCTGAGGCGGAAGGATCGCTGGAGCCCAGCAGGTCAAGGCTGCGGTGGCCGGGAGCGGCCACTGCACTCCAGTCTGGGCGACAGAGTGAGACTTCAACTCAAATAAATAAATAAATAAATATTAAAAACATTAACACGTTTTTAAGTTAAAATATTTATAATTAGTAAAAATGTGTTTAACTAAAACAAATTAATAAAGCCTACACACACCCACTATTTCTTTCCATTTCCATAGAACTGCCTCTCCTGGTGCCAACAAATATTGATTCACCTTGGCAAATTTGTTCTGTAACCTCTCCAGCTTGGCTGATGATGATCTTTTCTTCCTCCAGGGTCCATCCCCACCTTATTCCCACCTATTCTCTATCTCTCTCTCCCTTTGTTATTTAGAACAGTCCAGCCAGAGCTTAATCTTTCATCTTCAAATCATAATCCTATTTGACAAACAAAATGTCCTTCAGTGTTGAGACACTACTCTCCTCTTAAGGCAGTGGGGGTATACATCACACCTATTTATATGTTTCGTATTGCACTGTGGGTGTGAGTACACATGTATGTGTGTCACACTGTAGAAGGAGAGCTAAGAAAATCATGACATCTACATCTCTGGGATCAAACAAACATGGGTTTAAATTCTAGCACAGTCCCCTCTAGCTGTGTCCCCTGCACGGTACTTCCTCCATGAGGTCATTATGTTCCTTTGCCATCTTATGTCTTAATTGTCTCATCCATAAAATGGAGATAGAATGAGTGTGACGCCACATTGCCCAGAACTGATTTTATTGTCATTGTAGAAGGAGCATGATAATAAGATGGGTATACCATTGTGGTTCCAAGGAAAAGATTTTATAGCACCTGGCCTTCACTGTGCTCAGAGTATCACAGTACCACAGTGTCGTCACTGACCTTATATTATTATTTGTAAATCTTATATGTTAGGCTAAGCTTTCTCAAAGAGATGGTGAATTCCATAAAGTCGCAGCTCACGACCCACGTGATAGCTAACACAGCCTGGGCACAAAAGTGCCGAACAAGTACTTGCTGATTGAGAAATGTAACACATAGTAGAACTGCAGCCAATATCCATAATGAGATGTTTAAGCATGATTAATGTTCAAGGAATGTTCTGAATTTGGCCAGACCTTTAATTAATATTTGAATTCAGCAGTGGGTGGGGAATAACATCTCGTAATCTGTTTTCTGTTTCCCACAGGAAAGCGAGCTTTCTTATAGCCTCTGATTTTCTAAGTTGTGGTGTTTTCTGTCACTCAAAGGAGTATATGATACAAAATCATTACCCACTTATAAAATTCAGGCAATTATCTTCCCTTTGTATTTTTCTGATTCTGATTCTGGAAACACAGATTTTAGAAGCCTAGCAAACTGACAAGAGCCTGGGGTTACAAGTCAGAAGTTCTGAGGTTGGCTTTGAGCCTCACCTTTTAGTAACAAGGCGACTTGTCTGGGCCTCAGGTCCTTAATTTTAAAATGAAGATGTAATTAGATCTCACTTGAAGGTTTGTGCTCAGATAAAATGAAAGTCAGTATAATAATGAAAGCTAATAGCATAGAGTACTGAACAGATATTAGGTGTTATGACCTGGGTGCTACGTACTAAAAGAAGATTAGTGATGAACAAGAACATTATCTGCTCTTGAAGATATTACAGTACAACAGGAGACCCAGGATGGACCCACTTCCCTATAATTCATGGAAATAGCTGATAAGTACAAGAGAGTCATAAACAAAGAATCTGAGGAATCAGAGAAGAAAAGAAAAGGTGAATTACAACTGGGAAATTGTAGTAGGAGAAGGTCTAATTAAGGAGGTAGTTACTGTGAAATTCGTTGATGTTGTAGTAATCTGGGTCAGGATGAGTCCTTCCAGAAACTTGTCCTAAAGTAGTCATTCTTTGGAAAGGCTCTGGGGTAGACACCAGAGGCTCATTCAGGACTTCATGGCATAGTGGACGTTATCAGAGTTTAGAGACACAAGTTCAAATCTGAGTCCTGCCACTTTGGAGCTGAGTTCCTGATGCATGCCATTTAAATTATCAGGAAAGTGAGGCCGCATGGTACTTCATCCATGAGGTCATTGTTTTCAACAGCAGACAGTGCATGTTCCGTGGTAAGCACAGAGACTGACCCTCCAACAATGATATTTGTGCTGGTGGAGTACAGGGGATGTATGACACAATGAGCTTGACAGGGAAGCTCCAGGAAGTAGCAGTTGGTATTTCACAAATATTCATGGCTCTCTTGGAGAGGCAGCAGTGTTTTCTGAGAAACAGCTTGACAGATGGTTTAAATCCGTATACTGCTGTCCCGAAATTCACTCATGAAGTATGCAAATCCCATGTTGGCGAAACTTTGCTGTCGTATCTAGCAGCCCACATGTATCTCCAAGTCTTCCAGAAATCTGATGTCCCAAAGAAGCATGCCTACTTCTCTAGAAAATTAATGAATTTTTTTTTGCCTTGTCCTTTCAGGATATTTAAAGTATCTTGAACATAGCAATACAATTAATTATTCTCTAAGCAGCTATATACACCTACCATTCATTCCATGTGGCTGAAGACACTTTTCTGTTCTTTAGCTGTGCCCGTCATTTTCTGTTTTTCTTTCTCATAGTCCTATTGGCTCAAGCCTCTGTACATAGGTATAGCTTCACTAGCAAATTTTAGTGCCTCACACATTCAATAGAGTGGGATTATCTAGATCAAAAGCTTGATTTGTCAGTGAAGACACTTCTAAAACTTTGTGTTCCTGGATACATATCACAGGTCTATCATAACATTCTAATCATTGTGTTTGTAGAGCATCTTCCGGTTATGTGATAGCATTTTGTTATGTTATCTCATTTACTCACAAGAAACTTTTGAGAGAAGGACATATATTATTAATTCCTTTTTATGGAAAAATAACCCCAAAATTCAAAGAGATTAGTTACCATGCTTAAAATTCCGTGTCAAATAAAGTGTGGAGCTAAAAATAAAATCACAGATACTGCAGATACCAAAAGCTTCCATCCATTTCCCCTCTTCTCCTTTCCCATCATTTCAATTTTATGTTTTGAAGCTCAGGGATACTACATAAAAGACATAAGCTGGTGTCTAATTTGAGAATACTTCAGTCAAATAATTCACCTCATAGAACTCACCCACAAACAAGAATTAAGCTATGATATGTAAAGTTGAATAAAAACTTATGAAAGTATTGGAAGACTATGTAAGCTAGACCCCTTGTAATATTTTCTGTAACTCCCTCTCAGTTGCTTTTTTTAAAAAAACAATCTATATTAACCAACATCCCACAAGGAATCGAGGTATTTTTGAGAACAGAAAGGGAGAGAAGGAGATGTTCTGACAGGAGTTTTAACGTTTCTCTTTAGGGATTCTGGGGCAATGCCTTCTTTTTGTGTGTGACATTCTGGCATCCTCATCTATAACATTGAAAGTAGACTGTCTAGGTGTTAACTATTATTACACTATTACATTATTTGGAAGTACTCAGATGCTCCCAAAGTTTGGACTTCAGGATGACAATTCAAATCTATATTTTTCCTTTTTTATGTCTGCACCTACCTTGGCCTTTTTATTCACACACACACAAAAAAAATAGCTAAGAAAATGAAAAGAATTCTCATTTTGAAGGGCCAGATGAGCATTCCCAAACTTTTTTCCCTCTCTCTAGGTTATGAAAGTCAGAGCATAAAGATGAACCTTGCTGCCATTAAAAATTAAATCTCTGGAAAAAAATTATTAAGCTTTGTGATCTCTATATGTGATTTAGTCCCAAAATTCATACTGTACAAGGGCAAGAAGAATAATTTAATTTCTCTGTCCCTGGTCAGTTATGATCAGCTGGAACATATGGTACCTCAGCACCTTCTGAAGCTTCCAGGTTGCATATACAAACTGTATACAAACTGTCACCATAGAATCCAGAAGGCGTAAAAGGCATTAGACTGGTGTAGGCATCTTTGTCTCCAGTTCTTCAGGGGCAGGTAATATGAATTGCATACTATGTGCAAGTTGTAAGGTTAAAGCTCTTTCCATATTGTATTACATTCGATCCTCATGTTAACTTGTCACTTGGTATTACTAATATATCCATTTTCCAGAAGTGAGCATTATTAGGAATGTTAAATTTGTTCAAAATCACCAAACCTGAAAGTTGTAGAAGCAGGACTCAGCTATAGGTCTGAGATCCCAACTAATGTGCTCTAATATTTCAAAGAGTCCTCTTTGAAAATATGTATTTGGAAACAGATTGTATTTGAAGAAATAGGGTTAGAGAGTCAGATCTACTAATTCCTCTTCTAATCCTGTGTATGATCTAGACATAATCTCTGTCTCATGCTTTCCAACTCACCACCTTTTCTTTGCCTCTACTAACATTTCCAGTAGGCAATGAGGGCTCCAAGAGGTTTCTCAGCAGAAATGATGAAGACGGCAGTTGCTTTGTCAGTATATTTTGGTCACTGAATGTCATGGCCACTTCAGTATGCATTCTCCTTTCAGTAACTCCCCTACACACACACACACACACACACACACACACACACACACACACTCACACACACAGAACAATACTAGCTTCAGTGTCAACCATCTTATCCCAAATCGATTCTTGGTGAAACTATATGGGGGTCATTATGAGGGCACCAATAAAATATTTTATGTGCAAATCTGTTTCAAAGGAAGCCCAGCCTTTGTGTGATGTGCACATGTTGGGTAATAGACCCACTCTTTCTAGACACCAGCAGATGAAACTGCATATTACATCAATATCACAGAGTATCCAGGATATAAAATGAGCTTATACCAGTTAGACAAACACTAAATTCAAAGTCAAACAATCTAATAGAGGAGATGACTTGCTGATAGAATGCCATATTTTTCCAAACGTTATACCACACTTTTGATTCAGACTCATAGTGTGGTCCTTAGGAAAGCAGTGTTTGAAAATGAGTTCAAGGTGGCAGAGGCACCTTAGCCTTTCATTCATAAAACTCCAGGCCTATCCTGACACTTATAGCAACTTCTTGATGAAACCTGTGGCTGTTTATTGATTCTTATGGGCCAATAGTCAGAAGCCTATTTTTTTGTTCTTAAGAGAATTGTGGTCTCAGAAGAAAATACATAGACGAAGAGAGACAGGCCCCAAAATGTCAGGATATATTTTAAGTGATCTGAATTGAATTAATGAGCAAAGAAATTGGAAACATTAATTGTGCATCAGTTGCTCCTTTTGTTTATTTAAGGAGGAAGAAACAATGCAGAGACTGTGAGAAGTAACTAGTTGTACTTTTAAAGGTGGTCATTTCTCTTGGCTTAGACAGATTGTTCATATTATATTGAACCCACCACAATGCTCTAACTGGAAAAGCTTCTTCACATCATTTCCTATAAAGGCAATAGCTCTTGTGTAAGTTGAATTATGATCCCTCTTATTTACAAATTCCAATAGCAGCACCATGCATTCCTGGGCAACAGTGGAGCACTGACTTTTCAGAACTAGGAAATTGATAGGAACCCTCACACAGAAGGATTAGCCTTTTTGGTGGGCAACTTTTCTGGGAATGGCATCCATTCCTCTCCACACAGAGGTTTGGATACTTCACATAGCTTGAAGGACCAGCATATACTTTGAATAAACTTGTGTTCAAATTCCAGCTCCATCATTTATTCACTGTGTCTTTGAGTATGTTTTATAGCTTCCGTTTACCTGTTTTCCCCCCCGAATATAAAATAGAAGGCTAGTATGCACAGAGGAAGGCTTGACGTTTAATTAATGTTCATAAATGTTATGTTATTAATATTTTTACCATGTATGGTACCTGTAATACTATTAATAATATTTATAGTAACAATATTATTGTGAATATTAAACAATATCATGAAGGTAAAGTACCCAACACAGAATAGGTACTCAAAAATATTAGTTTTTGACTCTCAGATTACCTATGTCTACTTATAAATTCTAGCAACATTATAAGTTTTTTCCTATTTATGGCAAAAATAAGCTTAACTTCTAAATCTCCAAAGGTAGCTACGATATGACTCAAGACCTTTGGGTTCCAGGTTTTTAGAGTAGATTTTTCTCTTTCCTTCAGGGCAAGCCATCATTCAGAAAGCAAGGATAAATGAAAAAATAAAGAATATGTCAGGTTAGGCTTGGTCACAGTGAGAACAGGAACAAGTCAGAAGAGACAGATGTGTTTAATGCCCAATGCATTTGTCCAAAGGAATCATTTTCACTGGCCAGGAGCCCAATTAAACCTGTAAAATGAAAATCCAGAAAATCAGATTAACGAGCCAGTCATTAGTAAGGAAAAGACCCAGCTAATTCTGTGTTTAGCATGACGGATGGGCCCAGAGCAAATAATTGGATGACATTCATCAAAGATGAAATAAAAGTTGTCACTGAAAGGGGAAGTGGTAATAATCTTTGGGATTTACAATGCCAGCAGATTTGCTTGTAAGGAAGAGAAAAGTTCATCAAAATAGATTAATAGTCAGTAAACTTTCTTTCTTTCTTGTGTGCCAAAGTACCCCACAACAATGAAGAGGCAACAATTACATCAGCCTAGTGTTACCCTGACATTGTGAGGACTTGACTCCTGTAGGAGTGTGCTGGAGGTTCCATTTGGAAATGTCTCTTTGACCACACAGAACTGGGCAGGAATGAAGCATTCTTCACTCTTTCTATGGTTTAATAACTGTACAATGGAGGGACTCAAACTCAAAGTCTCTCTGGTTGAGCAGATTAATCCCAACTATCCATTATTCAGTAAGTCAATAAATATTGACCTCCCTGCTCTGTGGAGATGTGCTCGCTCCTGGTTAAGTGTTCGGGCATAGCCTGGGGTTGGAAAATCCCATATTCTGGCTTACTGTAACAATGAAAGATTATATGATGTTGGGCATGATCTCTCTCAGCTTTAATTTTCTGACCTGTAATAAAATATTCATTACATGGTAGTTATTATTTATTTTGTTTTTATTACTTCACATTTTCTCTTCTAAGAAGATATTTAAAAAATATAGTACTGATGTTATAACATATTTTCTGGGAATGCAAATAAACACAACCATATACACACATGCCAAGTATAGAGATTTTCAAATATTTTTCTTTAAAAAGATGTTGGAATCAAGGAAATCTATTGTGTTTTTACAGTGAGATGAGAAAGATGGGCAAAAGAGTCTTCTTAGTCACAGGAAGCGGAGTGCAGGTTTAGAGACAAATTTTCCAAGGTTTAAATTTGTCTTATCTTGGGCAAGTCACTCAGAACCTTATAACCTCTACAGAATTGTTATGAAAATTAAACTAAATAATTTTATAAGAGCTATGTAGAGTTCTGGAGTATGATAGATGAGCTCAATTAATGACAGTTTTATCATTATTTTTATTATTATGTATCCACTGATCATCTGCCAGAAGACCAGCTCTTTGATGTCTTTATGCTGCTATAATAAAATACCTTAGACTTGGTAACTTATAAACAACAGAAATTATTTTTACAGTTCTAGAGGCTGGAAAATCCAAGATCAAGACACCGATAGGTTTAGTGTCTGGTGAGGGCCTAGTGTATGCTTCCAAGACGACATCTTAAAATCTGTGTCCTCACATGGCAAAAGGAATGAAGAAGAAGGAGAAGAAGAGGGAGGAGGAGTAGGAGGAGGAGAAGGAGAAGAAGAAGAAGAGGCCTAGCTAGTTTTCACAAGCTCTTTTATAAGGCACTAATCCCTTCATGAGGGAAGAGTCCTTGTGACCTAATCACCTCATAAAAGACCCTATTTCTTAATACTGTTGTATTGGAGCTTAAGTTTCAAGAATTTAGGGGGGGACACAAGCATTCAAAGCACTGCATTTCGCCCCTGCTCCTCCTAATTATGTTATTTTTATACAGAAAATACATTCATTTAATCCCAGTAGGCTCCAAAGTCTTAATCTTTTCCAGCATCAACAAAGTCTAAGTCCAAAGTCACATCAAAATATCATCTTAATCAGGTATGGGTGATCATCAACGTATGATTCATCCCGAGGTAAATTTTTTTCTACTTGTAAGTCTGTGAAATAAAACAAATTATGTCCTTCTAAAATACAGTGGTGGAACAGGCATAGGATAGACATCTCAATTTCAAAAGAAGGCAACAGGAAAGAAGAAAGGAGAAACAGATCCCAAGTAGGTCCAAAACACAGCAAGATAAACAATTTTAAATCTTGAGGCAGGAGAAAAATCTTCTGTGATGCTATACCCCACCTTCTAGACACTAGGGTGAGACATGGGTCCTCAAGACTCCAGGGGATCCCATCCCCATGGCTTTGCTGGGTATAGCAAATGTAGCAGCTCTCTCAGGTTGGTGTCTAGTCCCTGGGCTCTCCCAGACTGGAGTTGTACATTTGTGGTTTTATAAGTCTGAGATCTTGGGGAAGTCTTCCCCCAAAACTCCACTAAGCACTTCCCTAGTGGAGACTCTCTGCTGAAGGCCTACCCTTATGTTTGTTCTCTGCCTGGACCCCAAGGCTCTCCTAGGCAGCCTTCAACATCTAGTTAAAGGTAGCTCCACAGCTGTTGCATTCTGCGTGCCTGCAAAGTTACGACCACGTGGATACTGCCAGGGTTTATTGTCATGTGTGTCCTCCAGCACAGCAGCCTGAGGCAACTTGGATTCACTTGAGCCACAACTGGGCAGCCAAGGAGTGCTATTTCAGAATGTGGGGAGCAGAGACTTGAGGTGGTGCTGGGTAGCATGCCTAAAGGTCCCGTGGGAGCCTTAGGGAACTCTCTTTAAATCATTCTGCCCTCAATGCCTTGCTACTCTGGGCCTGTGGTGAAAGTGGTAGGCTCAAAGATTTCCTGTATGCCTTCTGAGATATTGTTCTGATGAATAGCGTCTGGCTGCCTTCTATTCATACTAATTTTATCAAATGTTTCTGTGGCCACAGCATTGGTGTTCTCTACCAAACTTGCCATTTCATTCTTTACATGACCAGACTAAGAATTTTGCAAATCTTTAAGTTCTGCTTCCTCTTAGATGATAAACTCTCTCTTTCTTTCTCTTCTTGCATTTTACTATAAATAGTCAAAAGAAGCCACACAGAACCCTCAACACTCTGCCAAATATCCTAGTTCATTTTTTACATTTTCTGCCTTCTACAAAACATTAGAACATAGACACAATTCAGCCAAGTTATTTGGCACTTTATAACAAGGAGGACCATTACTCCAGTTTCTAATACCTTCTCCTTATTTCCATCTAGGCCTCATCCATATTTCTATCAGCATCCTGATCATGACCACTTAAGTAATTTCTAAGATGATTTAAACTCTCCCTACAGCTCTCCTCTTCTCCTGAGTTCTCACTGTAATTTCCCTTAATGCTTTGCTCATGGCAATAAAGTTTCTTTTAGCATTCACTTTGAAACTGTTCTCACCTCTACCCATTACCTAGTTCTAAAGCTGCTTCCACATTTTTAGATACTTGTTACAGCAACACCAATATTAATTCAGCACCGATTTCTGCCTAACAAAATGCCTTAATAACAAAATACCTAGACTGTATAATTTATAAACAACAACAATTTATTTCTCACAGTTCTGGAGACTGTAAAGTCCAAGATTAAGGAACCAGCAGGTTTTCCCAGTCTTTGTTTCCATGATGGCACCTAGAACGCTGTGTCCTCACATGACAGAAGAGAAAAAAGGGAAAAAGGAAGGCTAGCTAATTCCTTACAGTTCTTTTAAAAGGCACCTATTTCTTTACAATGGCGTAGCTCTCATGGCCTAATCATCTATCAAAGCCTGCATCTCTTAACATTGCTGCACTGAGGATTAAATTTCAATATGAGTTTTGAAGAGGACACAAATATTCAAACTATAGAACCAGCATTGTGTAGGAATAAAGGAAATTACAACCTTGTAAAGAGACATAGAAGAATAATTATAGGAATGTGTGTGCCCCAAGATTAAACATTGAAAGTGCTATAGAAATAAGAACAATGTTCAGGAGTTGAGAAAAGGAAGAAATTACAATTAATTGGTAGCATCCAAAAACCCTTCAATTAATCATGGTGACTCAGCCTGTAATCCCAGCACTTTGGTAGGCCGAGGCGGGAGGATTGCCTGAGCCCAGGGGTCGGAGACCAGCCTGGGCAGCTTGGTGAGTCCTTGCCTCTACAATAAATCACAAAAACTAGCTGGGCATGGTGGCATGTATCTGTAGGTCCAGCTACTTGGGAGGCTGAGACAGAAGGATCGCCTAAACTCAGCAGGCCGAGGCTGCAGTCGCTATGAGCATGCCACTGCACTCCAGCCTGGGCAACAAGAGTGAGACTTCAATTCAAATAAATAAATAATAAAGCATTCGTTGCTTTCAACAAGCACAGAGAAGGACGCAGGAAAAGGAAGATAGGCAGGAGAAAGCCTGAAAGCCTGATATCTCTGGGAGAAACTATGATACCGGAGGTACTTGGAGAACTCTTTTTTTTTTTCTTTTCAGACTGGAGATTTTTATTTCTTTGACTGGTCCACGGGGGGGGGACAGGGGGGCACATTCCCTGGAGAACTCTTGTGCTCCTCGGTTTTCATGTGGCCCCTTTATATTTTGAACCATTCCACAGTGCATTTGAAGTATAATTTCCATCTTCATTGTTTACTCAAACACAAACTCTCCCAGGCTGTGTGTGAGTTTGTGAGAGAGTCTGTGTTTATGCAGGACTATAAAAGACTGTGTTTATGCAGGATTATAAGGACTGAGTTCCCAAGGCTGTAGGGTTAATTACCCTATCAAAGGGACTGCTCTGTTGTCCTTTGGCTTTTGGATACTTGGCAACCCCCTGCCTAGCCTTGCCCTGGGGTGCTGAGAAGAGGCTTGGTGGTATGATCATTTTTTTCCCTGTTGGGGCAGCTGGATCTTCCAAAAGTTTCTTTTAATTGATGAGCTCTGACCAACATTCAGGGATGGGACTTGCCTCCTCAGATACTGTCTGCTTTCCCAAAAACATGTTTGGTGAGGGCAAAGGACCTGTAGAGAAATGGTTTTTAAGAACATGATAGGTGACCAGAGGATATATTTTGGGGGTATAAACATTTTATCATTGGGTGTGAGGTCTACTTGGGGGGAGATAAAAGTGTTTTAGAACTAAATGGAAAAGATGGATGGGCCACACAGAGGATGAACTAAATGCCACTGAATTTTACACTCTCAAAATGTTAGATTATGTGACTCTCACCTCAATAAAAAAACAAAAAAAACACAAAACTTTATCATCATTATAAATACAAAATTCAGGAAAATAGTTACCTTTGGGAAAGCGGCAAGGAGTCAGGACTGGTGAGGAGCACAAGAGTGTATGTAAATTGTTAAAGGTCTAGTTCTGTTGTGTTCAATGTGTATTAGCATCACCTGGAAATTCATTAGAAAATAAAATTATTGATCCTCAACTCAGATCTATTAAATGAGAGACTCTGTAGGTGGGGCCCAGCAGTCTGAGTCTTAACAAGTTTTCCAGGTGATTCTGATGCATGCTAGAATTTTAAAACTATTGATCTAGTTTTTGAGTTGTCAGGTATGTTTCTCTGTGTTAGTTTTATTATTAAATATAACACCATACTAAACAAATAAATAAATAGGAAGGATTATGCTAGGAGAAAAGGTGATTGTGTGTCCAGACTCAAGGATAATATTTTAATTTAATCCTATGCACTTGGGACTTATTTTACAAAGAAAAAGAGACTTCTGAACAACACATTGATCTTAGTATATCAACACCCACCCCCAACAAAGAACAATGGAGATTCAAAACATACATCTTATCAAAATAAAAATGTTTTAAAGTCCGGGAATACAAGACAAGAATAGTTGTAATTAGAAATTGTTGTTTGTCCCTGAACATCAGGAAGAAAACCAGTCTTTCTTTTTGGTTCACAGCATAAACCTTTGCACCAAGTTTTTTGCAAGGTTCTGCCTTCATGCTGACTCTGGCATCTGCTCTACCTTGCAGCTTGTTGTGCCTGCTTTGTGGGCTTCCAATCTGTGCAGAGCAAGGAGAGCCATGGGAGATGTCATCTCTCTGAATGAAAAGAGATGGGTGACTTCAGTAGAGATGTTACAGCCCTTTTACTCCCAGCAGGCACTGTAGATGGCTGCTGGGTTTGGACCATAGAGGACTGGCCTGTCTCCAATATTTGCTTGGATCTTAGTGAGAATGGACCATGTGCCTTGAGTAATTGCCTCCTCAGCACAGGAGCCTGGTTGCTATTGTTGTCCTGCTATTTTCTCTGAACAGGCCATGTTATTTTCTCCTGTGAATATTAATTTACCCTGAGTTAGAATAATTGGACGGAGAGTAGCCATCTGCAGAGCTGTGCCATGTTGGCAGGACTTTTCAGCAGGCCAGACCAGAGGACCATTCTTGGAGCGGTTTCTTTTTTCCTCTCAATAAGAATCCATTCTTTCCCAGGGTTTGTTCCTAAACCCCATAGCCATGAAGTAACAGAACTGGAACTCAAACACAGTATATGTGCATTTCAAATCTGGAGTACTTCCTCTGACCTTTGATCCCTTTAAGTAACTTGCATATGGAAAGAATCAATGCATAACTACTCAATGCATGGATTTGTAAATATGAAGGAAAGAAATCAGCACTCAGATAAAAAATGAGATTAAATTTCAAAATAATGAGAGCTTTGAGCAATAATAATTATTCAGATCCAGAAAAAATGCCTTTGACAATTGTGTTATTGTTGGACTGAATTCATAAACTGTTTTTTAAAAGGTAGAATAAATAGAACATGGATGTAATCCACATTGATAACTTCTCTGTTTTTAGTTGAAAACACTTATTAGGTGTGTACCATATGCAAACCACAGTGACCAAATACAGACTCAGTATCTGCTCTCATGGAGAATGGCAGCCAGTGGGAAAGATTGTTGTAATTGCCCACTTATTGTCTAAACACCATGAAATGGGAACAACTCAGGATGCCATGGGATTAGAGGCTCAAAGCCAGCCAGGGATATTCTCTAAAAGGTTATTACAAGCCTATTGTGATTGTTGTTAGAAGGGCTAATACTTTCCAGCTTATGCCATGATCTGTATCCCCATCTGATCTCTTTGTGTTTTCCCCACGATCTAGGTAACAACTGGTGGAAGAGCCAGCTACTACGTTTCTTATCGAAGAGAGGCCTTTGCTCAGATAAAGCTGCCCAAATACTCCTTGCCAAAGGTACTGCATGCTCCACCAGCTATCCTGGGTCCTGCCAGACAAAGGGAAGGTTGGAGATGCTGTCTTGCTGGGCTGCTGGGAGGTTTGAACTCTGGCTGGGAGGACTGCTGGCATTCAGCCTGACTTAACACTGAGTGGTTTGGCCTCTGCTGATGTTGCTGAACCTGGATTCTTCTTTTTTTTTTTTTTTGAGTTGGAGTCTCACTCTGTTGCCCAGACTGGAGTGCAGTGGCCGTTCCCGGCCACCGCAGCCTCGACCTGCTGGGCTCCGACGATCCTTCCGCCTCAGCCTTCTGAGTAGCCGGAATTACAGGCATGCGCTTCCACGCCCGGCTGATTTTTTGATTTATTGTAGAGAGGAGGTCTCGCTGCCCAGGCGGGTCTTGAACCCACGGGCTCAGGCAATCCACTCACCTCAGCCTCTCAAAGGCACGGGATTACAGGCTGAGCCACTGAGCCCGGTTTCCCTCTCAGCAGGGTACCAGGGAAGAGATTTGATTTCCTGTGACTCAAACATCTGGTATACCCTTGGGTCATCTCCCAGGGACAATAGTAAAAGGAGCACTAGCTTTGGAATTTCCTCTGAGAGTCCCTCCCTTTTGCAAAGACCTTATTGCATATAGAAGGCCAAGCTCACGCAGAAGCACAGATGCTATATGAGTGTGGGCATAAAAGTGCATGGATAGGTCTGGTGGTTTTCTTGATTTTTCTCTGCGTTTAAGGTTAAATATAAATGTACTGCCTGCCTATGTTTCTACTCCCCCTACTACTATGAGTAATTAAAAAGGGATAATTTAACAAAACGTTAGTATCAAGTGATGACATTTGAACTCTATTGGAAAATCATAAAACTCCTTTGGTGGATCATTCCCGGTGAACATTGGCTTCTGGAGGAACATGGACCTTAGAACCTCAGTGTGAATATGGTAAGAAATCATTGCATCATTTAATGAGGCTTCAGAGAAACAAAATCTCAGGTTGGGCATATATTGAGTGTAAAGTGAAGATTTGGGTCTCTAAGCTATGCTGAGAAACATTGTGTAAGAGAGATTTGGGGAACAAGAAAGTTGGCAATTTTCTACTGCTGGATTGTTTTTATTCATTCAATTATTTATAAATGCATGTATTAATGCATACATGTGTCCATTCACTCATTCGTGTTTTCTTTTATGCATCCATTCAACTATTTTTTCTTCCACTTAGGTCTTTACTCTCTTTGTCAGGCACATAACTAAACTGTGTGGAGAGAATAGTGAATAAGACACAAATGGTCCCTAGCTTCATGGGTCTTATATTCTGGGAGAAAAGCTAGACACTTAACAAGTCGATGTGGGAGTGTTACAGAAGTTCATGGGCCATCTTGTCATAAAAGGTTGATTTAATCAAATATGGGTGGTGAGGGCAGTTTCCTAGAGAAAGTAATGTTTAAGTTGATACAGAAGTACAAAGGAGTTAACCCTGCAAACAAAGAAAAGGAGAAGATGATAGAAAATACATGCACAGGTCCTCTTTTAAGAGAGAGCCTTGTTCATTCAGCAAACTAAACAACCATCTTCAAAGACTGGATAGCAGAGAGAGAAGTAGAGAGGCTGATAAGGTAAGCAGAGACCATATTAATAGCTTCAGGGCTATGGGAACCAGTTACTTCATTTTCTTTATCCTGTTTGTAGCTTTTATGGAATCCTTGTGTAGTATTGTTGCAAGATGTACCCATCAGATAGTCTAAACCCAAGCAGGAAACAGCTTGGAGATTAGAAAGGAGAAATTCACAATTATGCACTTTCTAAAGGAGAATGTCCCATTGCAGTAACTTGTAAATCTACATGTCTCTAAGACTAGGAAATGAGTTTAGGGAACTTTCCAAAACATGTCTCCCCAATGTAGGAATTATTTTGTCTTTGTATGTATGTGTGCATATCTTACATATTTTCTCAGGAAAACAAACCATTTGCTACCCTGGGCAGTGTGACTGTTGGTAGGGACAAATGAGGCCCCGAATTGATCTCAACCCTAGAACACTTCATTAATGATTAGCAACCCCATGGCAATATATTGTGGTGAAGTATCATTCATGCAGACCCTTGGGTAGAACCTCATCTCCAGCAACTTCTCATTAATATAAGAGCTGCTGTGAAAATAGTTGGATGGTTATTGATCCCCTTTATTAACCAGCATTGGCCCAGGTTTTCATAGTCAAGGCTAAGGAGGTGGAGAAAGAGGGAGTGAAGAGAAATTAATTGGTTCGTTCTATTGTTTAAAAATGGAAATGGCTTTTAAGCAAGTTGTTGCTGTTCTATGCAGTGCTGTGGCTGTTTCTAGGCTGCTTGCTTGGAAATGAAAGCAAGGAAAAAGCTCCCTGTCATCATTGCCCTTGCACCTCTGCCTCCAGCTTGTATGTTCAGAGTGTGTTCTCCTGGGGCACTCCATGGTTTTGGACTGTTTTGCAGAGAATGAAATGAGCACCATTAATAAAGAGCTGCATTATTAGGAGCAGCAGCTTTGTGCGGATCCTTCCACAACTCAGTCTCTGGGCATCAGGTGTACATTTTCAGTTCATAGGCAGAAGTGCACACCAGCAGAGGGCATGGGGGCAGCTGGTAGGCAGTGGGTAGCCTAGAGGAAGGGCAGATGAGTTTATGAGCAGAAAGTCTGAACGTTCATTCCAACTCTGCCACTTATCCATGAGACCAAGTCTTCTCATGTGTGAAATGGCATAATGATACTATTTGACAAAGTTGTAAGGATTCAGTGAGTGACTCATTGTTGATCAAGTGTAAAGTGTTGGACAAATCTGAGGAATTATTTTGATGGGGGGTGGCAGGTAAGTAATACCAAGGCTCTTAACCTATCTGACTTGGAGATCAGTGTTCATGATGGGATCACATCCCAACCTGACCTTGGACTCAATAGTGCGTAAGACCCTCCACTTTGCCACTCTGAATCTGATATACCTTTTTTGTCACTTAGATTCTATATTTAGCCTTAACTTATTACTCTAATAAATAATTTCTGTAAGAAAAGCATTTGCGGGTTTTGTTTCTGAATGGTATCCATGTTGGTAGTGAAAATGTTGATCGTTGCTTGAGTCCTGTGCTCTTGAAAAATAACCAGGATTAAGAAATTTCCCACTTTTTTGTTTAGGAAATAGCTTATTGCAAAGACATTCCTCCCCACCCCCACCCTGTCACATAAATTGATGACTCAGATGTCTGTGTTGTTTACCTATAACAAGACCAAGTTCCCGTCTCATATATGATTAGCTGAACTGTTGTCTTCTGACCAATCTGGACAAAAAGCCTGCTAATTGGTTTGATCAAACTTAAAACCAGCTTTTCTTCTTTCTTGGGCCTCTGAACTTTGACTCATTGGGAACCATTGGGAGCTTAAGCAAGCTTTGAAGTGAGTAACAGCCCCCACTTAACAGCCCTTCTGAGAATCAGCTGACCTAGAGGAAATAATTTCTTGTTCAATTGCTTGAACGTGCCACCTGCTCACCATTACTTTCCACACCCAGTTCTTTCTAATTTTACTTTTCTCTATAAAAGTAATTCTTTTCTGCCTTCACTCAGAAGCACCATTAATGAAGAGCTGCATTGCAGGTGTTATGGTCAGGGTGTTCTTGCAAGTCTTTTCAAATAAAGTCTCTCCTTACCTAAATCTGGGTTCATTTTTTCTTTAACAGTAGAATATGGTTAATCTCATTTTGAATAATAAAAGAGAGGAGAGGGGAATATGTTTTAGAAAATTCATTATAATGATAATGGAAATGAAATTAATCTTTTATTTCCTTAGTTTCTGCATCTCCCCAAATATTGATTTATCCTCTGTTGTGTTACAACCACACTTCATAAATAGTTATCTATCATTCTAATCTCTTTTCTCACTTCCTATTCTCTCTTCAACTCACTGCTAGCTGTTTTCTGTCTTCAAATCCATCTATCCACTATTTCACTAACAATTTTCTAGTGATTGCTATAGTGACCACCTACATGCTAAATCCAATAGACATTTCTATCTTTTTTCACCACTCCGGAGCATTTGACGCTCATGAAAGATAGTCCATACTTGATATTCTTCCTTTTGATGGTATTTTATTCTGATTTTCTTTTCAGATTACCTTTCTTTTGCCACTCTTTAAATATTAGTATTCTTAAGCTTTTGAATTTTATATGTTCTTGGGTGACATTATACCTTTTTAAAATATCACTGACTCCTGTATCACAACCTCAGCCCATAGCTTTTCATACTAGACCACATGTCCAATTGCCTATCTGAAGTTCATCTTCTTAGAGCTCTCATCGAACCAGTGTGAAACTGAGCTCCTAATCATAACTTATATCCCTTATATCTCATCCTTCTCCTATATTTTCTCACATGATCCATTTATTTATTCAATAAATAAATTGTTGAATGTCTATAATGTTTCAGATACTCTGATAAGTATTCGAGATAAGATAATAAATAAGAGGGACATGGTGCCTGTTGCTCTTTAAGATCTTAGAGCCTGATGAGAGAGACAGACATCAAACAAATAATTACACAAGTGATTATTATGGTGTAATAAGTGCTGTAAAGGAAAAGAGTCTTATAAGTCAAATATCTGAGACATTGAACGTATGCCCTTCTTTCTTCTCCTTCTAACAATTTTACCAGTCCACCAGTATCTCATAGAGAAACTACTTCCTTAGTTCAAGCCCTCATGTGTTATTATCTGAATTGTTACAGTGACCTTTTGCATCATTCTCCCTGACACTAGCATTTCCCCACTTAAATCTCCTCTTTACCATGTTTCTATAATGATTAATATCATGCAAGAAACAGGATCTTCTCCAACCAAATCTCTGTGTTGATATAGTCTGTTCATTCATTTCTCCTGCTTAAAATTATGTGATAGCTTTGTGCTATGTTTTGGGTAAAAGTTAAGTGTGCCATAAAGAACCCCTTATAATGTAGCCACTCCTGTCTTCACCTCCTTTGGAGAGAAACTGCTTTCGAGCTGTATGGAGTGCCACATATTTTCTTGACTGTTCCATCCTCTCACCTATAAGCCTTTGTACTCCAACCACCATTTTAAGTACCTTTATTGTGACATTTAGATTAAAGCTTGAGAAAAGCCACAGGAATATGTCTTGTCTTTACCATCAGGAGAGTATTTTCTTGAGGTAAGTTCTACATCTTCTTTTTCTCTGTATTGCAATCATTGTGTCTGGCACTTGGCAGATGCTTAGCAATATAGGTGTTTGTATAATGAATAAAATTACATTAGGCCTAGATTATAAGAAAATGCTTCAGTAACAAGTGAAGTATGTTCACCGTTGTTCACTTAGAAAATCACAGGTTATGGTTTTCAAAAAGCAGTCACGATTCTCCCAGATTATTATGTTGAGAAGGCAGAGAGGAAGTGTTATTTATAATTGCTTTCCAAATAAAAATATTTATTTGGTTATATCTAATGCTCTTCAAATTCCAAAGTCCCAGTATGAATGTACTCGCGTGTGTGTGTTATATGTATGTACTCCTATTGCATTTTCCTGTTGATTTCTCTCTTTTGATTTCTCAGGACCAGCAAATTTCTCATGCTTGGGCATTAGAATGAGGTTTAGATTCAAGAAATAAGTTTCATGATTATTCAGGTCCATATGGAACTAATTTTAACTAATTATGCTTTTCTTTTTTCTCCAAAACTTAATATTCTGGTTATTCTTGGTTGACCCCAACTCAACCATAAGACTTACTTGGAGAGATGGCATATAGTTCAGAGTGCTTCAAAGAGTTATTACCCAGACTTAGACACACAAGAATCATCTGGGGGACTTGTTTAGATAGTAGAATCTAGGACTGTACACCAAGCATACTGAATCATATTCCTAGTCATTGGGACCCGCAAGTCTTCATGCCATTAAAGATCTCCAGGTATTCTGGTTGCACACCAATGTTATATCCCCACCATTAGTTGTTTTAAAAGTTAGTGTCTTCATTAAGATTGGGTTTAAATTAAGTGCTAGGTTTAAATCTTAGTAATGTCACTTATTAACTGAGTGACTTTGGCAAATTAAGGACTTCTCCAGCAGACAACCCAGTCACCTAGATACTAGAGAGCAGTTGTTTACTGCAGAGTCTGGAGTACCTGTTTACCAGATGACACTGCCCCAGGATAACGTTAACCTAATGTGCACTCACAGCAAATCTGGCTGCCTTTAATCCTGACCATGCCCTAGTGTTTTAAGCTGTTCTTTTCCCTCACTTATTTTACTTTAGTTTAGTCTGAAATAACTTAGCTCATTCATTTTTATGACCAAAACATCTGGGAAAAACCTGGCAATTTTATTGCATTTTTAACAGGGTAAGTGAATTTAATTTGTATTTCCTGCAGCTGCTATTTCCCCTCCTACTGGGTTCTTGGGCATTCATTCCACACCAACACAACATGATTCTATCACAGGGTCTTCAAGTGTAAGCTTTCTTTCCATTTTCAATCAGCTCAGCAGGAACCTGCAATTCTTCAAGGTGTGTAAGCACAAATGAGCAAGTGAGGTCTTAGTCAAGGTGATCTAGAGAGTTCAAGGCCAGAGTCTGAGATTTGACAACGAATCCTGAATAAAAAGATCCAGAACTTGCTTTTTTACTTCTCCCCCCTCCAGGTTGTACAAATCAAATGGGCTTACTCCTTTATAAATCATCTTGGAGGAGCTCTATATGGCATTATAGACATTGATTGCTGTTTCTTTTAACTTGAAAGGATTTCTGGAATACATTGGTCAAATAAAATAAAGGCTAGGACCCGCCTGATTATCATTAATTTACTGTCAGCTCCTATTGCCTGTGGTCCTATTACTAGTGCTTTCCACTACAGTTACAAGGGTGCCTTTTTTTCTGCTATCTATTACTCTTTGGCTTATACACTTGTATATTTATGCATTTTAAGCTACTCCCATTTTTGGCAAATGTTTATCCATGTCAACATGCTTTCCTGACAGCGTAAGTTCCCAAGATAAGGGCTTAAATTTGTGATAATCTTTATATAGTGCCAAACCACATAGAAAAACTGTTTTTTGTAAATAATTTTGAATTGCGAACTTACTAGATTTTAGAAATGATCCAGTCCAGCATTAGAACTCAAGTGACTTCAGGGACTTCAGAAAGTTAGCATTAGTATGTAAGTGGCAGATCATAAGAACATAGGGGTAAGGAAGGCTGAAAGCCCAGTAGTGCTGACTCCCCCCAAAAGACCAGAGATTCAGATTTTCAATACAGGATATGGTTAAACATTTGTGATCCAGATTTACTTCAAGAGCCATCAGTTTGAAATCTCTAATCTAGAGGCTATATATCCAAATGGTTAGAGGCTAGCCATTAGGTTAGAGACAGACCATAGAAATTCAAAATCTGGTTCTGCCATTTGCTAGCTGTATAATCTGAAGGGATCTGTAGACCTCAGTGTGCCTTAGTTTACTCTTCAGTAAAATGAAAATAATCATACCACATCCCTACAGAATTGTTTTGATTTTTAATGCAAAATCTATTTTTAGATTATTTAGAATAGTATTCATATATTAGGTGTTTTTCTTAGTAGCCTGACCTCTTCACTGTTTAGGAAAGCAAGTTGAAATTAAAGAATGCAGCTGTCTTATAGTAGTACTCATATTATTATCTAGAACACCACATTCCAGGTTGAGTATCTTTTCCTTTTTATCAATGATTTTCAAATATAATTTTATTTTATTAGCAACAGAACCTCCTTTATATTCCTAAAATATTACACAGAATTCCAGTATATACAATAGATTCAGATATAAAAATAAAAAATGAAAGCAAATGAATCCTTGGAAGCCATGGAAAATGATATCAACCAAAGCCCCTTATATCCATCTTGCTGTCACTTAGCAAGGAAAAGAAATCATGAAGCTCATAATTTATAGCCCTGGTTCAACACAGAATTGTTTAGCATTGCCTATCACTCAAGCTTTTTCTCAACCATTTGTTAAGTAATGATGACTACTCAGTGTCTCAATGGGCAAAAAGATAATGGAGACCTGCAACCTTAAAAGCCCTTCATCTCCTTACAGGACATGCACATCATCAGCACAGATGAGAACCAAGTGTTTGCAGCCGTCCAAGAATGGAACCAGAACGACACATACAACCTCTACATCTCAGACATGCGAGGGATCTACTTCACCCTGGCCATGGAGAACGTTAAAAGCAGCAGAGGTCTGATGGGAAACATCATTATTGAATTGTATGAGGTATGCAACCAAAATTGTTCTTCCTCTGGGTATGCCCCACTTTTTCTTATGAGTTGTAAGGTATAAACACAAGCATTGGAGTTCTGGAGTCAGATCCCAGCTATACCATTCAGTAACTGTGTGAATTTGGACAAGAAACCTAACTACTCTGTGCCTCAATTGGAGATAAAATATTTACCTAATGAGATTATTATGAGGTGAGAGGTAATGTATGTAGAGCCTTTAATGTTGTGGACGACTCAATGTAGTTGACATTCTTGTATGTGTATTACAAACATCAATAATTTCTTAAGTGGCTTTGTAAACTCTGTACTTCTTATTGACCCTGGGAGGAGGGAGTTGTGTTACTTACGTGCCTTAAATTATTTGGAAAAATCATCCTTTATGAAAAAATGTTACAGGAAAAGAAAACCTAATATTCATGGCGAGAGTGTGAGTTTTCTAAAATGTCATCGGATGCCAACATCTGTGCAAGGTGACAAACTGGCCTCAACATGAGTGTCACTTATATGGAGTTTTGTTTTTTATATGTGATCACCAGTTAAAGAATAATTTATCTAGCAAATCAAGTGTCTACATGTAGTAACTAGAGGAAAAAAATAGTTTCAGTGACCCTAAATATGCGGTGCTTTTTAATAACTATAGTGACAGTTTGTGGCCTTTGGCAGTCCTGGCCATACTGAAGGAACTTGAGTGACCACCTGGTTGTGAAAGATTGATTTGAACAAAGAAGGTGTGTCTCATTATTCAACATTTACCAGTGACGGATGGTAACATCCACACAGGCTAAGGTAGTTGGAATCATTTATGGAAGAAGATAAGTTGTCTTTTCTGGGTGGTTGCCTCAGATGGCCTGAGCGAATTGTTCCCTTGTACGTTTTCCTTTCTGAGGAGAGGGAGTGGCTTTCAGAACACAGGGGTAAATTCATGGGCTTCTACTTTACAGTAGTCTCCTCTAAGCAGTACCTGACAAAGTTCCAGAATCCCAACAATAGTGTATAAATTGGTTACTCAGTTACTGAGAGTGATAAAAATATTTGAGGTTGCAGCTGTTCTGTTAGGTAGAGGGATGATAACACAAAGTCATGAGGTGAATGGAAGCATATTTCTAAAAAAGAAAGAGTAAACGTCATTGAGTAGTAAACAAAATCAGCAGAAAGACCCCTGTTTCCTAGAAGGTAACTGACAAATGCTAAAATAATTTCCTTTAACAACATGGTCCCAGTTTGGGAAATGCTTCAGATTTCTTCATGAGAAAAATCTATGAATACTGGTAGAGATAACTAAGGAGTGTAAATACATTTAAGAAGCTTACGCATAGCTCCATGCCTTTAATCATACCAGGAGGCAGAAATACACCTTCATTTATTGGGCAATAAGTCATGTTTTGTGGGAGGGTTTAGATTAATGTTTCCAGGACTGAGGTCATTCTAAGTTCCTGTTTGCACAAGTAATGCTGTAGAGATAAGACTTTTATTCATGCCCCTGTGATCAGACCCAAAGAGGGGAGGCTAGGCATTGCTGCAGATGACCCTGCACTCAATAAATTCCTCTGTCTCTGACCCTCTTGATACAGTGGGTGAGTCTACCACTGCTGGTTCTTTTTAAAGAACCTTTTCTAAGAAAGGGTGTCTGAAACTCCATGGACATTTAGAACAGTGAGACGCTGTGATATAAAGTGGAACATGAATCAAAATGAATAATGTGCCCAGATACATGTAATTTTTTTTCTTCCCGCACAAGTTGATCTTATGTTTTTAATCTTGTTGAAGAAAAAATATACACGGTGTCATTGCATCTATAGAGAAGCAAAATGTACCAAGCTGGGCAACTTTTTAAAAACCAGCTCTGTTGAGCTTGTTTTCTATTCAGTTTTACCAGGGTTGATGGTGCCCCTACTTTGTGTTCAAGCCTATAAGAAAGGCAGAGGAGATGTGATGTGATTCTTACCTTCAAAAAACTTGAAGTCTGGTTTGTTAGACTTTGAGGGGGGTCAATAAACAAAATTCGTCTTTCACCTGTCCAGTGCTGGAACTGATCGAGACAGAGACAAGGGTGAGACAAATGGAGCTCAAACATAGCTTTACTGATTTTAAAAATTATGTAGGAGGAAGTGGAATTGGTAATGCTGTACCCCAGAATTGAATTCATCTATCCATTTACAGACATAAATGGCAAGTGAAAGGTTCTTTCTTAGAAGCCTGTTCCTACAACACTACACACTGAGGTATAGAGGATGTGATCTTTGCAGGCATATTTCTAAAAGAGGAGAGGGAAGATGGGGATGAACCAAACATATCAGGTTCCTTTTTTTCACAGTTGCCACTCTGATTATCTGTCCTTTTGTCCTGGGAAAGAAAGAGTAAAGAAGTGGAAGGCATTCCAGATGTTAAGAATGAAATGAGCCAAGGATTGAACAAGCAGGTGGTGCAGATTTGTGAGAAAGTGAACTAGCCAGGCAAATTGTGTAGAATAGATGCTCATCAGAAACAAGAATGAGGGCTGTATAAGTAGTTGGATTTCGGATTCTAGAAAGCATGTTATACCGAGTGAATAAATTGGAATCTGACATTACTTAGACCATGACCATACTGAAGATTCTTAGAGGGCAATGCTGTTTTGCACCTAGAGATACATTCTGTGGTTTGGAGATAAAGTTCAATTTAATTGATCTCTGGGGGTTATTCGAATTTAACCTTCTTTACTGGAGATTCTTGTAGAAACTGAGATTGTGTACCAACCATATGGCTAGTTAGCAAAGAGACTACAATTTTTCTGGATCCAGATACCCTTGAGTAATGCAGCTGGGAAAACCAGTAAGTTTTCGTGTTTCAGTTAAACAAAATTAACACATTTTTTTAATGGAATGCATTTTGTTTGACGGTATAAAGACTGGTGCATGAATTTCATAATCTACTGGAAGGATCTAAGTGACCCTATTAGCACAGTAATCACTGTCTTATATGAGGTGATAGTACCACCAAGTTGTGGAGTCACAAAAAGGGAAAATTAAGTCTAACTTGAGGAATTTGGGGAGACTTTTAGATGAGTTGGCTTAAATGATACATTACTGAAAATAAGAAGAGAACCAGAGCCAGATGAGTAGAGGTCTTTTTTTTATTGATTGTTGATTGGCCTTGTGGAGTAGTGCAGATGAAGCTTATAAAGATACTGGGGTACTGTGGGGTAGTATTTCTCTATCTTTTCTCCCTCATGTTTACATACCCAGCAAAAAAATTTGCATGTGTGATGTAGTCCCCGTGCCAGGTTAATTTGTAACTTTATATTATGAAAGAACATTACACCTGTTTCCCCTTGACTGAAAGGTTCGCGATGCCTTTAGGTAATTTTCAGGTATCAGGTGGTTTGGGTTGACCGTGGCCACTTAAAGCTGGTAGTTTATCACTCCATTTTTTGCATGGACCTCTCACACCTTTTCTTGACACTGAAGAGGAGACAAAGAAAACCATAATTTTTCTGGGAATTTACCTTGCAAGCTTTGGCACTGAGAATCCTTGGAGACCTATGGAGATCAACCTTACTAAACTCCCAAAAATCTAACAAAGCTGGGACAATGTCCGTCTCAGACCTGTTGCAGCAGTCTCCCTTAGAAAAGTAGTTATCTTGCTTTTTCTTTCTCACATTCCTGAGAAATTTGAGAAGTTAAAATTCTCATATTAGGGGAGAAAATGACATTTTAAGGTCAAATAATAATCTATTCTTGAAGTTATCAAAAGTTCACTCCTTTAAAAAAAAAGTGAAAGTTGTCCATTGTGTGTGCTTACTTTTATTCTTATAGCACTCTTTTCATTAGAGCTCCATTGTGGTTTCTTTACATCCCTAACTACAAACTACATTTCTTGTAATTACTCTTCACTGATAAATCAAGAAACAAATATTCTTTCCAACACCACAATTATAGGATGGAAATATTCTTTGAGCTGTTGGCTTGATCCATTTTCTTCAATGCTTTCCTGGATATTTAGTATCCAACTTATAACTCCTGATAAAGCAACAGCATACTCGGCAGTACCTTAGACAAAAACATACACACACATACACACACACACACACACACACACACACACACACACACACGATCTGACAATTAACTTCATGATAGAGAAATAAACAATTATATATCTGTGTATCCAGTCTGCCTGTCAAAGCAATTTTGAAACACTTTTTCTGGAATGACCATCAGCGCTGTCATCATATTACCCTTGGTGTCCTGAGTGTCATCAAAATGTCATTCTTTCAATATTTTCTTTTTGAGTAAAGAAAAATGTCATTGGGGCCAGATCAGATAATTTATGGAACGTGTTCCAATACAGTTATTTGTTTACTGGCTAAAATTTCCCTAATAGACAGGGTTGTGTGAGCTGGTGCATTGTCCTGATGAAAGAGCTCCTGCAGGACCATTTTTGCACACACCTTTCTCATGCCAAGGTTTTCAGTTAAGATTTTCCTGTTTCTCTATTGATGTTTTTTCGTTCTGCTATGCTTCTCACAGTCAACTGATAATTTTGACGTACAATTTGATAAATTTTTGCAATGTTTTAATCAGTTCTGCTTGTTACAGGCCATCCTGACCTTTCTTCATCAGTGACACTTTCTCTCCCCTCAGAAAAACATTTAATCAGTTTGTACACTGTCATTTTCTTCATGGCAATATTCCCATAAACTTGGACTCACATATCCCTGACTTCACTTCCCCTCTTGCCAAGTTTAAGAAGGAATTTAATGTTTGTTCGTTGTTCTACTTCAGGCAACAATCTCACAACTGCACACAAAAACATGCAACAATAATAAATGCCATTCAGCAAGACACCACCACACATTGACATGAACACAGCCATGAGACACTTATTTATCAAAGTTATGAAAACTTATTGAGTTTTTTGTGCAGTGTACAGTGCTGTCAAAGTGAGCACATTGTGGCAAGTTTGCAAACTTGTCTGTGTATGTGTGTGTGTGTGTGTGTGTGTGTGTGTGTGTGTGTGTGTGTATGTGTGTGTGTGTGATGAGCTACATATATACTTTCAAATCTTTATTACCAGATTTTTTAAAAGTTAAAAAATAAACTGATAAAATTAATTGTAATTACATACTTTATTTAAACAAAATATTTAAAATATTGTCATCTCAGTATATGCTCATTATAAAAAGTATTGAAATATCTTATATATCTTATATATCTTCCATCCTAAGTCTACAAAACCCTGAATGTATTTTCTACTTCCCACACACCTCAATTCATATGCTAAATTTTCACCAGAAATGCTTGATTGGTATTTACATTTCATGTAATTTACAGTAGAAAAAGGAATTTCACATACCCAAGTTATTCCAAATATTCTTAAAAATTTGCCAATATCCTAATTTGGCATGAGTTCTTAAATTTTAGCTTATATTGGTTAAAATTAAATGAAATTAAAAATCAGTTTTTCAGATCCACTAGTTGTATTTCAAAGAGCCATATTGGCTAGTGGCTACTATATTGGATTGTACAGATATAAATAACTGACATATTTTTTATTATTTATTTCACATAATATCTTTTTGTGGTAGGTTTAATTTCCTGTTGTCTATGAGATTATAAAGATGAAGATAATTTAGTGGCTTAGCTTATATCTTACAGCGAGTGGTGCTGTATTTGAAGGAATCTATGTCTGTTTGACAAAAATACTCAGTCTCTTCTTTCCATACATTTTTAAAATTGAGGTATAAATTATTTATAGTAAAAATTTGTTGTTTTGGTATACAACTCTATGAGTTTTGATTTGTGCATACAGTTGTATAACTACCACCACAATCAAGATATGAAGCAGTCTTTTTACCCAAAATATTTCCTCTTACACTCCTTTTTTAGTCAATCCTCCTCAACTGATCTTAGCCAAAAGGCAGAGAAGTGATTCAATTCTTCTCTACTCATAGTCACTGACAGACCCCAATCTGACTTCTCTGTCTCCTGGTTTGCCTTTTCTAGAGGGTCAGTGAATGGAATTATACAGTAGATAACATTTTCAATTTATCTGGCTTTTATTTTTTCACATAAAATAATGCATTTGAGAGTCTCCCATGTCGTTGAATACATCAATAGATGTGCTTGTTATTTCTGAGTAGTATTCCATTGTGTGGATGTGCCAAAGTTTATTATTCATTCACCAGTTGAAGAACATTTAGCTTTTTGGTTCCAGTTTTGTGTGAGTATGAATAAACTTCTTTAAACATTCCCATGAACATAAGTTTTTATTTCTCATGAGTATATCCTTAGTAGTGTGATTACTGAGTTGAATGTGAGTAAATATATATAAGCAGCCATCAAATTAATTCTAGGTGGTAGTGCCATTTTGCTTTCCCACCAGCAAGGCATGAGAATTGCAATTGCCTCATTTCTTCACCAGTACTTGCTTTGTTTGGTTGTGTGTGTGTGTTGATGTGTGTGTTTAGTCATTCAGATAAGGACCTAGTAGTACCTCATTGTGGGTTTGATCCACATTTCTCTGGTGACTGATTAAGTGGACCTAGTATACTTGGATGGATAAAATGAAACTTTCTGGGCGTCTCAGTGTTCTGGTATCTTTGCCTATTTTATTTTTGTTTTCTTGCCTTCCCTCCCCCTAGAGCCTGCTCTCCACCCTCACTTTATCATGACCTTCAATGACCCATCTTGGACCAGATGGACAGCTGTTTATACACTCCACAGGAACTTTTTTTCTTGAACTGACCTTCGTCAGCCCCTCACCACAGGTTCAACTCTAGGGGGAGCCTAAGGCAGATCACAGTAATTATTTTTCTCAGTAGAGCTCTGGATTCTCTGTCCTGAGGTCCCAGGGAGGTAACCAACAGATGACCATGCCACCTGGACTCAGTGTTCTGCCAAGGGGCCTTCTGTCAGTTTCCCTCTGCACCTCAAATTGATTCCCAGAGGGAAAGTGGGCCACATAGACTTCTGTGGGCAATATCACAAACTGGACCTTCTGGATTGCTGGGATGATCAGCAGCAGCCATACTTCTGATTTTAAACAACAGTGGGAGGAAATAGGTTTAAAGCTTATAAGATGCTGTGTACTTCCTTTGATGAAGAAGACTTAAAATGTATGCCTTACGCTATAATTTCTTTACACTGCATGTAGTGAGAGAAAGTCATGTTTCATGATACTTTTTGTGTCAGAAATATCTGTGTACATTCATGTGTATACACATATGGATATATAGGTATGAGTTTACTAGTTTGCAACATAAACGTATTTCCTACTTGGATTGCAGTCAAAAAGTTTGAAAGCTATTGGCCTAGGTACACAAAAGCAAAGTGCCCTCCAAACTTACAGTTCTTTTATACAAGACATGGAGCCAAGAAGCAATTCAGTAATAATGTAAGGACTTTGAACGATTCAAATACAAATGGGAAGTGTCCTGGTTCTTTCAGATGGGAGGGAGATTGCTGTGGCATTATGTACAATTGCAAGAGAATCACTCTTTTCTGCATCTTTTCAGTCCCCATTCTCTTGATTTTGTTCTCAGAATATGTAGGACACACAGAAAATGCCCTTCCAAGTGGTAATAGAAAATATAATAATAGAAATGACTATTCCATTTGCTAAACATGCTCACCTGGAGGAATACAAGAGGTGGTTGAGTGGCTGGTAGTTCATGCTGTGATAAATTAAGCTAGGGACAAAGTGGGGGTATGGGGGATGAATGGGATGTGGATCCAAGGTCTGAGTCTGACCTGAATTTTGTATTTCAGGAAGTGGATAACAAGACCCAGGTATATGTTGGAGGGTCACCTGGTTTAGGGGAGTGAGTTCTCTGGAATTATTACTTGGTGGTTTAGAAGAAAAGGCACTAACTCTGTGGCCAAAGAGAGCACTAAAAAGCCTTCACCAGGAAGAAACCCAGATTACATTCTATGTAAGGAAAAATTGGCAATTAGGTTGAGGGGAAACACCTTTGCAGTTGTTTTAAAGACTGAGATGATCTGGGGGCTGCATAGCCCCAAGATGAGCATTTGAGATGCCACCTTTCCTAACTTTAAGCTGTTAGGGCAGAAAGTATGCCTCTGGGGAAGGGCAAGGCTTTGGCACCACTGCTCCTCCCCTACTTTGGCTTCTCGCCTTACTTACCTTCTGTACCAGGTAGGAATCTAATCAGTTCCATTGTTGGCTGTGTATCAAATCCTCCAGGTGTTGTCCTTCCAGAAAATTCTGTTCTCCTGACATTCTTTGTCAGTTTGTTTGTTTATTGTTATTTGGGTTGGCATTCTTTATCAAGGCCAGTCAGATTACTTAAAAAAGACTTCTTATTTCACCAACTAAATTATATCATTTTAAACAAAATTAAACAAAGCTCACTTCTGTAGAACTCTTTTTCATCCCTCCCTTTAGTACTATCTCAGAATAGCAGCAAACCTCAGTTAACCATGATCCTCAAAGAATGGGGGATAAACTATTAAAACTTTGAGATATTCCAATACCCACAGAACCTGCTATGTAACCTCTTTATATATATATATATATATTTAAACTATTTGAGTTGCCTGTTGTCTTTGGAACATGCTAGAACTTCTATGAAAGTTAAGGGAATCTTTCTTTGTTGTAGAACATTGTCATTCTAAATCTCTGTTCTTCTTGCCCAGCATGCAAAATAGAAGAAATAAAAGGTTGAGTGGAATTTGTATTACCATAGAACCCTTCTGGGATAAATCTCCTTCAATCCTCTAGCTGTTTGTTTTGGTGGTGATGCTCTTTTCTCTTCAAAATATCAAAGGCATGCAAATCTCACTACATTAGGAACACTGGTAAGAGTGCTCTGTATTATCTCATGGACCCTTTGCTAGTCAACTAGGAAAAAGAAGAGGAATAGGGTTTATTCCATCAATGTTAAAATGACCATTGACTGAGATCCAAAGATGATATGTAAGTTTTCCAAAGTCACACAGTGAGCTAGTGGGAAGAGATAGATGCCAGGTCTCCAAGCTGGGTCATCTGCACGAAAACATTTACCTCATTGCTAATCATGATGCTTCAACTTCCTATATGAAGGATTATCTCTCAATGTCTTGAAAATCCATCTTCAAGCCCGTTCTGAGGAAAAGCACATATTCTCTGGGAGAGAGAACTCCTTCCATTGTCGTCAACCACTTCCACCTCAGGGGGAACATTAGTAGTAATTAAAAACAAGATTCTATGGAACAGCTTTCAGAGAAATATAAAATGGGAAAATGCAAATGGGCAAGAGAAGGGACATCTAGGGGATGGTATAGAATACAGAAATGAACTTCGTAAACTTTTAGAGACCACATGGCATACACTTCTCACCATGTTCATTCTTTTCTCATGTGTATGTCCAACATGTCATGGAGAACACTGGGACGTCTCTCAGTGCTTCTCCAAAACCACAGTCCTTTTTGCCCAACATCATTCTCCATCTCTCACCTTTTTTCCTAGGTAGCAGGTATCAAAGGGATATTCCTGGCAAACAAGAAGGTGGATGACCAGGTGAAGACATACATCACTTACAACAAAGGCAGGGACTGGCGCTTACTGCAAGCTCCGGATGTGGACCTGAGAGGAAGCCCAGTGCATTGCCTGCTGGTCAGTCACCCAGTCCCACGGAAGTTCACAAGGCAGGCTGGTTAACTGAGGATGCTATACCAAGGGATTTCTTTCATCACAGAGTCTTAGGAACTCAGCTATGTGGAGCAGTAACTTCCTACAACTACCTGGGCATTGTCTGTGGACTCAGACTATCACACCAACTGGGTGGATATCTCAGTGTAACTACACACACATTTATTGCAGATCTGCTATGTACTCCAGCTCATAGGAAGAGTTTTTAAAAAGTATAAAAGAAGGATCCTGTGCTCAAGAGTCTCAGACAGAGCTCAGTGATTTTAACACATCTGTTAACTGACATGGACAGTTATTTTGATGAGAACTTGATAGATGTAGAGGTAAGCAAAGTTTGCCTTGAAAGCTTAGGAAAGGTCAGGCTGGAATATCAGTATAGGACTGGTAATCTGTCAGCATTCCCAGGGTTCCTGCTATATGGAATATTGGGGTGGGCACTATAGATGACAATGTGGGAGATGTTATCTCTGCCTCCAGATGTTGCAACTCTATGTGGAAAAGGAAGTCAGTTGATTAACAACAAAATTTATAGCCCTCAGTGACCTATACAAGACACTGTTGTAAGGTCCCAGAATGGTTGTTTCTCCTGAGCAAAAGTTATCCTTTGTCACTTATTCAAGTAAATTTCTTAACTACTTGTCATGTTCTAGACCCTGTGTTAAAAACTGGGATCCTGAATTGTACCCCACAACTTTAAAATATAAATTTTTTAAAAATTGGGGATATAGTTGTAAATAGGATACGCAGAGCCCTCTCCCTTTTGCAGTTTTCATTCTAATTTCTTGTTATTTGGGGTTTATCAGAAAGATCAGGGACAAATGGCTGCTGCCTACCTCAAGTAATTGGCTACAGCATGATTTTTTTTAACCCTCAAATCTTACCCATGGCTCTATCTCATTTTCTTAACCTACTTTTTCCTTCTATTTTGTCATCTTATTTTTATTTATTGTATAGGCTATATCTCTATAAACTCCCAACCCCCTACTTTTTTTTTTTTTGAGTTGGAGTCTCACTCTGTCGCCCAGACTGGAGTGCAGTGGCCGCTCCCGGCCACCACAGCCACGACCTGCTGGGCTCCGGCGATCCTTCCGTCTCAGCCTTCCGAGTAGCCGGAATTACAGACGTGCGCTACCATGCCCAGCTGATTTTTTTGATTTATTGTAGAGATGAGGTCTCGCTGCCCAGGCAGGTCTCGAACCCACGGGCTCAGGCAATCCACTCACCTCAGCCTCCCAAAGACTCCACCGAGGCTGGCTTAACCCCCTACTTTTTATTGAGTCGGGGTCTTGCTGTGTCACTTTGGCTGCAGTGTAGGTGGCACAATCACAACTTACCACAACCTCAGTCTCCTGGGCTCAGACGATCCTTCCACTTCAGCCTAATTTTTTGATTTTTTTTTGTACAGACTATGCCTTACTATGGTTGTCCTGACTAGTCTCTAACTCCTGGGCTCAAGGAATCCTCCTGCCTTGGCTTCCCAACTGCTGGGCTTACAGGCATGAGTCACTGCACCTGCCCCCCAAGCCCTTTTAAGGACACTTCAGTGGGATGGACAAATAAATAAAGGACATGTACTTAGATGTTTTAGATGGTGGCTTAAAATATTTTAAATAAAATTATAAACGGGAACAAAATACATAAAACAGAGACAATCTGACTAAAGAGGGTAAAGGGCGTGGAGTATTTCACATAGCTTCCCTTAATCACTCCTCCCAGTGGCTCCTTAGTACTCTAAGAAGCAGAGTTGATTGTCAAGACCAGATATGGGAGAAGGTTAGTGTTATCCTGGAGGAAGAAATGATCAAAGAGGCTTCATAAAGCCAATTGTGAACTGGTGGATGGGTTGGCGTGAGGAAGAGAGGGGGAGGTGTATGATTGAGGATGGGATGCAGGAGCCTTTGAAAAGTATTCTGGGAAACTTCTGATGGGAGCACACCAACTCTCTCAGTGGAGATAGTTCCTGCCCAAAACTAAGTGTGTGGCTTATCATCCAATGTCCTACTGTTTCTAAAAGCGGAATTTCTGGAAGCATTGTCTCTAATGGGGCAGGGGTGTATGTGTCTGGAATTTCTTGGAGTGAAACAATTTTCTTCTTCTCCATTTTAGCCCTTCTGTTCCCTACACCTGCACTTGCAGCTTTCCGAAAATCCATATTCTTCAGGAAGAATCTCTAGCAAGGAGACAGCCCCAGGACTTGTGGTGGCTACAGGTAAGGGAAATATTCACTGGACTTCTTACTCACTGAGAGTTTCTAGAATAAATTTGTAACCTATTTTTGAACCATAGATTCATTTGAGTATCAGATGAAAACCATGGGCACTTTCCCCAGAAAATATACAGGATTTCCCAATGCCCATCCAAGAATTTAAAATGCAAAGAGCCCCAGACATTTGTAACTTCTAGGTTAATGCATCATGCTCCCTAGTCATAGAGCAATCCCCTGTGCTAAGCAAGAAGCCAGAATTTCTCTCAAAGTAAACTGACTGATCAGAAAGATTGTTTATAATAGGGAATTCGCACTTTAAGAAAACATGATATATGAACTTGCCAGCTCACCAAATATAAGTTGGAATCGTTCGTTCTCTCTTTCCACAGAGGATTCTTTTTAAAGGGTTTTACCCCAAAGCTCTTTTTAATCAGGCGGTCTCTGGTGCATATAAAGGTTTGTTTATACATGATTAACCACTAGGCTGAGAGCCTGGGGTAAGGGGCAGAAAAACTTAAGGTTGAATTGTTGGAACTACTGTCCACTGAGCATCAATCAGAAGTGAAGACAAAGCAACTCTGAGATGAAAGTGAAAGTCTCCAGGGAAATGTGCTCTGATTAGCATGCACTGGATTTACATACACCTTTTCAGGAATACATTGATGGCATAAAGCAAAGCAGGCTTCTAATCTTAGAAATTAGAGCTCTGGTGTTAGATTTTTTTTTCTAATAACAGCAGATAAATGCACAGTGATTTTCTGAGCTGCTACATTATATTTTCTCTCGTCAACTGAAAGGCCCCTGGAGTTCCTGCTCTCCTAGACATGGCTTCCTTCTCCAAGTCTCCAACTCTATGAGCTTTTAAATACTACTAGTAACCACTCAAATTAGATTGACAGCTGGCATAGCCTTCTGGCATTTCAGTCAGCTCCTCTCAATTCCATATGGATGGGAGCCACCATACTTAACACACTGGCGTCAGGGAGCCCAGATCAGAGAAAGATAAAGGCAGGTTCTGTTGCTGTTCCCTTAGCTTGGGGAGTGACCTCCCACAGTAAGTAATCTATGTGAATTGGCCCTTCCAATTTAGGACTGCTACACCCTATGCTCCCCCTGAAAGACCTTCAGGAGGCTCAGGGCTGTGGATGACAGACGATCCTCATTCTTCTCCATCTCACTCCCTCCTCCCCTCTCCTATCTCACTACTCAGTGGGCAAGGGCCCAGAAGCATACTAAAAAATAAGGATCAATAAGAAAAATTACCATCATTTGAATGCTTATTATATAGCCAGGCATTGTTCTATGTAGCTTAACCACTCTTAACTTCAATGTTTTCATTGGCAAAGTGCGAATAATAGCACTAACATAACAGAGTTGGGAGACTGAATGAACCAATGAATTTAAAATTCTGCAAAAGACTGCCTAGGGCATATTGAATACTCAGTATATGTTACTTATCACCATCATTAATATTATGGAAGTTAAAACTATTCTTCTTACATCAGAAGAATATTGTTTGCTCATCTCCATTGATAGAATTCACAAATCCTGTGCATACACTACATACAATGAAACTCAGGAGCCCTGTCCTCTTACTTTCAAGATTGAACTCTGACACTTACTAGCCTTGTGCCTTTGGCTTAGTTTTTAACCTCTGAGCTTCATTTTTCTCATTTGTAAAACTGGGATGTTTTCTGCCTTGTGGTACTGTAAAAATTAAAGATGGAAGGGTGCGTCTACAAGAAGCAGCAGAGTATTCAGAGCATAGAAGGTGGAATTAGTCTAGGGCAAGCATATACTTCTAAATTAATCTTTTATAAATTAGAAAACATTCAGGCATTAAAGATCTGCTTTTGAATTTTCTTGTCCATATATATCAGAGTTGACTAATTCCTTTTCCCTTACCCTATGTTCTTGAGGCTTTTTGCCATGCCCTGGCACATTGGCAGGAATATAACTCAGCTGATGAAATTCTGTTGAAAAGTCAGAGCTAAATCCCTGGCTTGTGCCTCCTTATACCCGGCATCTTCTTACCCTGCTTGTCTGGTCTCCCTAGAAGGTTATCTGCTATCAGAAAATAGCTAAGAAGTCGGCCAGGTTAGCCTGTAGTGGCCTGCATGGAGCCTGTGGTCTGCAGGGCCCTTAACCACTCCCAAGCCTTCCACTTGCTTTCAGGTGTCAGTGATTCTGGACTCTCTTCTCTCCACTTCTGTTCACTCCCTCTTCTCGCCTTGCATTGAGATGTGGTCTCAGGGAAGCTGCATGGACAAAAATATGTCCTGGGATTCACCTCTAACTCCTGTTGAGGACATCTCAGAAGGCAGATGGAATTCCAGTCTGAAGAGGTTAGCAATTATTTTTAGCAGGAAGAAACACTAGGGTTCTTAATATCTTTAACACTGTGGTTTCAAGTTAGTAGCAGGAACCAAGCACTTTTCTTGCCTTGACTGCACAACAAAATGATGATGCAGAAACAGCAATTACTAGTTACCTTAATTTACAAATGAAAAGACCAAGGGTGAGTGGGAACAGGTGTCATGTCCAAACCCACACTCCCCTCTGATTCCTCAGGGAGTGCTCTATCCTATGACCATTCAGCCAGACCTATTCCTGAGCCCTTCCCAGGCCAGCTCCACAGATAACTCAGATTCCCTGCCATGCTTCCGGTAAACTGAATGTCATACCCTCCTGTTGTCCTCTTCTAAAGAGGCCGTCCTGCAGCCCCTGAGTTGATGGTACACTGTCTACTTTCTCCTTCACTGACCCTTTGACCACCCTGCATGGGCTACTCCTTACTTTGTCATCAGTGATGGTGAGAGAAGCATCTCTAACCTCCAAAGAACTTCAGAATTCTGTCTCTCTTTCTTATATTGTTTTTCAAAAGTGTTTAAGGAGCAGAGAAGCACTGGAAGGAAATGAGAATAAAAGCAAGTAATTTAAAGCTTCCAAAAAGAACAGTGGCACCTCCATCATTTGCCAGCTAAGCAGTGGGTGAAAGGAGCTCCCCATTCTTCTCCATCTCACTCCCCCTTCCTCTTTCCTATCACACCACTCTGTGGGCAACAGCTGTATCTCCTTTTTACAACCTGGTTGGCGGCCATTTTGACTGAACCTCCTCAACTGCACTTAAGCCAGCGAAGCAGGTTATTCAAATCCTCCTTCTCTGACACCCAAGCTTTTCCCATCAGAAATTGCCCACAAGGCCACTTAGGGACTAAACATGTTCAAAAACCACTTCATCCTGGATAAATCTTTCTCTTCTTTCTTCTGTGAATCAACTTTCTGTCCATGTGATCAGTAGCTTTTCTTTCAGGGCTTCTTTCAGTTGACAGAAGATACTTCCCAAAACAGACTTCACTGTGAGCCATGGGTTTCTACCATCACAAAGCCTCCAAAACCAGCCTAGTCACGCTTTGAAAGAGAAGTTGAAGATGTTGTCAGAACTAGCTTCTAAGGAGGGTAAGAGGTGATAAGCTAGATTCTTAGAAGCCATGCCAGGAGTGACAGATGCACAGCTCTTTGCTCCTGCCCTGCTTATTCTCTGCCACCCTTTGTAGACATTAATCAATCACTTTCTATTTTTTGAAACAAAATTTGGCTTTTGAATCCTTAACACAATGTTCCAGGTAAGCACAACTACAAAGTGACTCAAGTTGATATTCTGTTTGCCATTTCACTTTACTTTCTTTTTGCGGTGTCTTTTCAAACCTGTATCTAAAGAATTGAATTCCAAATTCCAGACATATCTTCATAGATCTGCCCACACTACTTCTCCCCATTCCTTTCAGAACCTCCTGCTGGAGCCCTGAGCCCTGAGCCCAGAGGTTATTTGTGGAAACCTGAGTGTCAAAACAAGTTGGCTAGCTTTTTGCTCCCTGATGATGCTGATGGGAGCTTGACAAGCTGTAGCCAGGCTTTACTTTCTCATTTTGAAGCATTAAATGTCAGGAGCTCAATTAACATTTTCATTATTGCATTTTTATGGTGCTCTTATTTAGGCTACAGATAAGTGGGAGCTAACAATCTCTTCCTGCTATTTTTAAAGAAAAAATTATCAGTCAATATAATAAACTCTTAGATGTTTAGGATACTTCTCTGGTTTTCAGTATCTCCCCAAGTTTACATCAACATTGGAACATGATTCAATCATTTGTTTGTTCACTCATTCTTTCCACAGTTATCTGCCATGTCTGGCATGGCTTCTAAAGATTTAGCTTATTACCTCTCCCTCTCCTTAGAAGCTGGTTCTGCCAACATCTTCACCTTCTCTTTCAAAACTTGACTAGATTGGTTTGGGAAGCTTTGTGATGATAGAAACCCAGGGCTCACGGTGAAGCCTGTTTTTGGAAATATCTTTTGTTAACTGAAAGGAACCCTGAAAGAAATGCTGCTGATCACAGGGACAGAAAGTTGATCCTCTTTCCTATATTTATTGTGCACTGAATATTAGGTTTGTGGTATTGTTCTAGGCTCTAAGAGTAATGAGGCTTTCCATTGGGGAAAATAGAGTAATATACATGGATTAGAAAATCTTGACCATTTTCTTTTTAATAAGCATAACCACAAGGTGATGGAGTGCAAGGGGAAGAAAAAGAGTAGAAAGCCCAGGAAAGTGTGATGGGATGGGAGCAGGAAGTGTGGTTAGTCAAAGCATAAACCAGGCAGCTTCTTTTCCTGATATGCCTATTGGCCATGGTGTGCTCAGTGTAGTCATCTTATTCTGGGCACTTTATAATTTAGATTCCTTAGTACCCTTGGGTTATACTCAACTGCCTGCACTCAAGGAACATGGTGACACATTTAAGTTGGAAACACACACGCCGACATACATTCATGCACGTACACATATACTTTCTCTCACATACATCAGTTTTCTCAATTATACTTGAGGAGTGAGGGGCTCCTATGCCCAGCTTCTCCACATGTGTCTACTCTTCCACTTTTTGCTCCCTTCATGTTGCATTGATTATCAGGATCAATGCAAGAGATTATTGGTATACAAAGTGAATAATTCAAGAGACCTGAGCTAATCGATATTTAGTCTTTGACTCACACCATTTAAAGATGCATTCTTACCATACTATTTAATTTTTTCCCCATATTGGGTTTTTCTTCCTGCTGAGCTTTTGATATGATATCAAGAAAGAAACTGCAGAAATCAACTGTAAACATCACTTTGAAAACCTTTTTCTGATATCCCTTCCCCCAACCAAAGCACACTTAATCTGTAAACTGCCTGAGCTTTTCAAATGATCTGTTTGTGTTTCAGGCAACATTGGCCCGGAGCTCTCATATACTGATATTGGTGTGTTCATCTCCTCCGATGGGGGCAACACATGGAGACAGGTAACTGGGAGGATTCAGAAACAGGGAGGAGGCATTTAGAGTAAGTTCTACCAATACCTCCCCTTCCTATAAATTCTCAGGCTTATTATGACTATGTGGTTTTAAAACATCTGAGGCACCTATTCAGTTTGGTCAGTTTAGCTGGCAGATTACAGGGGCAGTAGGTAAGATGAGAACACTGGGCAGGCAATAGGAAGAACTGGAATTTTCCCAGTCTATTTATTCTTTCCTTCAGCAATATGTATGCAACTGTCACCAGATGCTAAGTACTGTGCTGATTGCTGGGGGTACAACCAATAAAACTGTTTTTTATCATTGATGTGTCAAGGGCTCTTGGCAAGCAGGTCTCTTTACCTTTCTGGATATGTTTCTATATTTACAAAATGAAAAGATTAGGACATTAAAACTGACAAAGCTATGGAAGTCAGTGGTTGTTTAAGTATTATGTAGACTCAGTCTTAAGTATGAAGCTGTTTGATAGATAAATGACTATACGAAAAATTAATTCAATTTAAAAAACACTTATAGCAGTGCTACCCAATAGAACTTTTAGCAACGATGGAAATGTTCTGTGTCTGTGCTGTCCCATGCAGTTATAAAGCACTTGAAATATGGCTGCTGTGAAAGAGGAACTGAATTTTAAATTTTATTTATTTTAATTAATTTAAATGCTCTCATGTGGCTACTATGTTGGACAACACAAATTTATACAATATCAACTAGGCATCAGGCAAAAACCTCAGGAGGCAGTTGCATACTTTGGAGTCCCTTTCCTTAAGGTTCATAAATAAATAACCATAGTTCAGGGTGATTGTATTATTATTAATATTAATATTATTATTATTATTATTAGTTGGAATCTTAGTTGCCCAGGCTGGAGTGCAGTGGCACACTTATGGCCACCGCAACCTCAACCTGCTAGGCTCAGGTGATCCTTCTGCCTCAGCCTTCCAAGTAGCTGGAACTACAGGCACGTGCCACCACACCTGGCTGACTTTTTGATTTATTGTAGAGATGAGGTTGCCCAGACTGGTCTCAAACCTGTGGGCTCAGGCAATCCTCTCACCTCAGCTTCCCAAAGTTCTGGGACTACAGGCATGAGCCACTGCACCTGGCCAATAGTATTATTTTAGTGACATTATTAGTATGCAAAGAAAAGGGAGGAAATGATTTTATTATAGAAACTGGAAAAGATTTCACAAAAAAGAAGTGATGTTTTACTCACTCTTAAAGGTGATATATTTTCTACCTGGAGAAGACAAGGAAAGAGCACTGAATTCCTTGATGGTAAAGATGAAGTCACTATCTGAAATCTAGCTAGACAAGTTCCTCTTTGGTTCCCTTAGTAAAAAATGTCATCACTGTCATCATCATTCCCATTGCTTCACTATCGCCACTACCACCCTTTAAAAAATTACCAAGTCCTATAGACACATGCAACTATTTTAGATACTACAAGTCATATAGTAAAGAAAAATAAATCAAAATTCCTACCCACAAAGCCATAATCAGATGGATGGGAAACAAACACATAAATAAGATCACACCTTCAAAACATAAGATAAGCTATTGCAAGTACCAAAGGTGGGTGGAAGATGGAATGCAAACTCATCTGGTACAAAAACTCCTGATAAACAAACCCTTTCTTGAGATCCTTCCATGTCAAGAAATAGCCACCTGGCCAGGTAGCCACTGCAACATTCCTTTCCTGTCTTGTCATTACTTGGATTTTCTTTCCCTTTTTCCTGAACACCTAAAGATTTCATTTTCCACTCCAGTGCTGGACAGAGCAAAAGTTAGCAGTGGCCAGAATGGTAGTATTATGAAGAAAGTATGAGGATAAGTTCTTCCGGCTCCCCAGTGCCAAGTGTCTTTCTCTGTTCCTCATTTTTAGGTTTCAACCCAGTGTCTCCATTATGTGGCTTATCACAGAGCCATCCTTTAAGCTCTGGAGAGAAAAACCTAGCACTGTAGGCTCAGAGTCTATGTTTATATCTGAAATATAAGTTAATCACTCTTAGGTCTTTTGTGCATTAAGACTCGCCATTGGTAGGAACATTTTTTCTTTTCTTTAAAGATAAATGTGGCGGGGGGGATGAGGAACAAGATGTTTAGGACTGAGAAAGTCTTTACATTTTTGCTATAGTGTTCCCTGGAGCATTATGTACAGGAGGCCTCCTTCCTCCTACTCATTCCCTCTTTAATTCTGTCCCTTTAATTCTTTACCCCTTTCTAGCCCTCCTCACTCAAACCACCATCCCAACCTCTCCATCTAGGTTGCAGAAGCCACAATCAGTGATTACATGTTGGAAAAATTCTCCAAGCATACTTTAATCTACAAGATCTAAAGTTGAAGTTTAGTGATCTGCTGGAGAAATGTCTCTCTTATTTGAGATTGGAGATATGAAAGCCATATCTCTATAAGCATTGAGATATATATATATATATGTGTGTGTATGTGGGGAGGGATTAGTTCTGAAGTTCTCTTGTTCTCTTGAATCAGAGCCTTGTATCATAGTTGGTACTTAGAAAATGCCTTTTGGTAGATGAGTGGATCACTGAATAAGCAAATGAGTGAGTGGATGAATGAATGGATAATGGGCAAATAGACGAATCAAGAATGAATAAGGTTAGGTCCCTGGAAGTACTGTATTTAAATGTACATTTACAGTAGGGGTCCCTAGGCACCAAACTTAGGTCTTCATCCAATTTTCAGGGTGCTTCTGGCTAAGTCTAAGTACTCACTTATCACGTACACCATAGTGTCTAGGGAAATTATCTTTTATGTTTCTAGATAATTTATTGACAAGACAGTAATAAATGGACCATTTATAAATTATCAAACATCTGATGAGGAGGAAAAGAGGGCTGAGTAGTAACTAACTGAGACAAAAAGGGAAATTTCTTTGAAGTCATATTTTTCTTTGGGTTACTTAGTTGAGCATGTACCTTCTTGCCTCACTTTCATGTAGCATGCTGGTTCACAGTACTAATAGAAAGAACCCTGGAAATACAATCTAAGTAGCCTCGGGAGCATTATATGCTCTCTGTGAGACTATTTCCTCATCTATCAAATGAAGATAATACTTGCCAAACTATCCAATAGGATTGGAAGACTCAGAATCTAGATGAAACAATGTACATGAAAGACTGTAAACTGTTAAGAACTGTGCAAATGTAAGGTGTTGCTATGATTATTGTTGTTGTTGTTTCAGATCTTTGATGAAGAGTACAATGTCTGGTTCCTAGACTGGGGTGGCGCCCTTGTGGCCATGAAACACACACCTCTGCCAGTCAGGCATTTGTGGTAAGGACAGCTCCCTACCCTATTAATGAGAGCTTTTTAGTGGGGAAGGTTGTGACAAGTTATTCTGCATGGTCTTGTACAAATTTACCTATTTTTTCATCCATTTATTTATGTGTCCATCCATTTAATGTATTTTATACCATCTAACTCATATGTAGCAATAGCAGGCCAAATAATTCAGATGGAGAAGTGAAATGAATGGGATGGGTGGCAGAAATCGGTAGTCAGATAAGGCAGCAAAGAGCAGAAAGGACCTGCAAGTTCAAGTAATCAAGGCTACTTGAAAATAGGAGAAAACGAAATTGCTTTAAGAGCAGTGCTAGGTGCACATAACAGACATTGAGATCAGCTCTAGATAACTTGAGTTTGTGATTTCTGTGAATATTTCAACAGAAGTGACCACTAGTTGTCAGATATATTCATCTGAGGATTGGGATAAGGTCAGAGCAGACACATTAGATTTGGAGTCATTAGCCACTGGGTGGTAATTAAAGCCACGATAGTGGGCTTAATGCTTCAGTAGAGTGGGCACAACAAGGAGAAACTAGGGACTCCTATGGAACCCTGCTGAAAACCAGTTTGTAGAGTAGAAGAAAAAATCATGGGACAAACTACAGAGAATGGCCAAAAAAAGAAACTCAGGGGGAATGTTTTCATGGATGCTAAATGAAGGGATGACTAATCCATTAAATTCTACAATCAGATCAAGTCACTTATGGAATAAAAAAAAATCTAGGGTTAAACAATATAGGAAGTCAGTGATGATCTTTGTCAGAGTACATTTAAAACAGAGGTGGAGTTGGATGTCAGACTGTAATAGATTTATAAATGAGTGACCAGATGAATGATAAGCAATGAAGTGAAGTAAAGGCAATATAGATTACTCTTCTCAAAAAAGTATATTATGGAATGGAGTGAGAATGTCTATGTAAAACCTTCAATAAGGACAAAGAGGTGAGTGAGAATAGATGATGATGATAAGGATGATGATGATGATGATGACGACGACAATAATGGCCACCATTTGTTACTGTTGTTTTGTGATTTTGGAAAATCACAAAAAAATGGATGAATTTTATGTGTGTTTATATCCTAGAATAAAATAATTTTAGGCTTCAGATTTATCAAAGTGAACATTTGAAAGAGTGGATATTTGGAGGTAGAGGGTTATGCTATCTAATGTATAGTTGATGGGATTTGCCATGGGCGGGAGAATGGATTCTGGCTTAACTACCAGGTCTTTGCTCTTGGTCTATCAGTACTTTTAGATTAAAAGTTTTACTGGGAAGCGTCAGATTGTAATTAGGAAAAGATATATGATTCCCTGATGCCAAATAGAAGCTTCAGCCACCTTGGCAAGGACTTAAGAAGGTTTCTCTCAATTTGACCATTTTAGGTGAAACAATATGAAATAACCATTTTTGGGTTTAAAATGGTCAAATTATTATCAGTTTCCTAGAGTGCAACCTAGCATAAAGTGAAGTAGTTATTCAACCACTATATTATCTTACAGAGAGATTTTGCAAATAAATTTTAAAAAGATGCATGGAGTCATTTGTAAGAAAAGTGCTCTACCAACCCATGGGTGGGTTTGTAAAAGTTCCCAATGTAATTGCTTATCCTTTTACTATTTATTATATAGTTTTTTGGTGGCACAGAAGACTGGACTTGCTTGGTATTATTGACAGTCACGATTTATTGAGAGATTATTATACTCCAGGTACTTTTCTGAATCATTTACATGAATTATCTAGTTTAATTTTTGAACTGGTCCTATGTATATGGGTACTTTTATCACCCATTTATAATGGCATCAAAGTGCAAACATATTAAATACCTTACTCAAAGGTAGACAGCAAGTACCTGACAGCACAAAGTTGTATTTTTGCATAGATATTCTCCTTTTCTAATTGCTAATTTTCTGGATACTTTAAGGAGTACACAATGGCTAATGACATGATCCCTGCCCTTTGGGGAATCATAGTCAAAATAAGGGGCTTTGGCAATCCATGCATCGCTAGACATTAAAGCCATGTCTGCTGTCTATATGTATTGCTGGGATGCTGAACCAGGATAGAAGTCATTTGGCAGTAGGTGGTGTGAGGGTTGATGTTTGAAGGATGAATTATCTCCCATGAATTATCTTCCCATGAATTATCTCTCACCTCTCCTTCATGGGAAGAGATCACTTTGACTGAAGCTCTTGGAATTTAAAAAATGTAGGGAGTGTTCAGGAGACAATATTTGTTGTTGTTATTGTTTCTTTTAGAAGAGGAGTATATATTTGGCATAGAAAGATGGTAACATTTGACAAAAACCATTCAGTCTGATCTCCAATGGTTTCTCCTCAGATAACTGCTCATTTTCAGAAGGAGTACTTGTCTGGGAATGCCTGGAGGGAAACCATTCAAGTTGAAAATATTCAATATTCACTTAGGGATCTGTATGTGGTATTAAATCATGTCTCTCAAAGTCATCAATACAAAGTTTGAGTTTTCCCTTATTCCATGTAATATTTTGTTTCTTGATGAAAAATGTTTGTAGCACTTAGAAAAAAATAACTGCATTTTCATTGCATTTGCTTCTATAATAATAATGATAATACAATCCTCCATTTGTTTGCCTACTCCAAATTTGAAAGTATTAAAGATGATTTTTAAAGCTAAGCTTTTGAGATAGCATTATCTGCATTTAAAGCATGTTGACATTGTCATTTGTCTATATGTTTCCTTGAACTTGGACAGGGTCCATGGTTTCTTCTGACTTCCCCATCTACGAATACCATTCTCTGAAACAATCCCTGCAAATGGTTAAATGCCAGCTATTGAGTACATATGATAGAAAATAACAGTGACAATAGCAAAGTCATTCAGGAATACTCCTTTACACTTCTCTTTCAAAGGCTAAGTGAGTGCAAGGGCTTGACTGTGTCATTGCCATCTATGTTTTCATGTGAAATTGTTGACTGATTGTATCTCCCTCTCATGAGGTGCAAGCTTCTAAAACTTAAACACAGCTTTTTCTTCACCAGTAGCTACTAATTAAATCCCAAATTTCAAAGTAAACAAATAGCTCATTTCAAGAGTAAGAAAGGTTAAGTAATTTGTTCATTGTTACTTTCTGTTGTATATCTTAGACTGACATTATTTTCTATACACTTGTATGTATGTTTGCATAGGAAAAAGACACCAGCTTACTCATTCTCAACGAGGATATGGTGGCCCTCAGATTTGAATAATAGCTACATTGCTTTTCAGAGAAAATAGGAGTCCTAATTGAAAAGCTGAAAAAACTTCCACTAAGCTAACAAGCCATGCTGTTTCCTACAAATTGAAATGATAAGTAGCTAGATAGGCATGAGACTGAACAGCATACAAATGAACCCATCTGTTTGTGACCATGTATATTTGGATGCATAAAGATTAGAACCTGAGTACTATTACAGAGGAGGCTTCTATAGTGTTACCTTTGTACCTGAGAAGCTTTGGAGTGAAATTAATAATGGACTCCCACTGAATACAGAGCTCTACCAAAAACTTACCATAGACAAGGCACGTAATGGGCAGGTAGACAAGGGTGTGACTATTTGCTTAGCCTTGACAAGTTGTCGGTATCTCTCAATGGAATGTTCTTGGGGGAAAAAAAGGGAAGCATTACTTGACCTTTGTGTTTCTTCGTTCTTCTGTAGGTGTTTGTGGACACTAGCAAATTTGTTCAGAGAAACATGCAAATGAAAACAAAAGTTCCAGTTAATACATGCCTCCAAGAAATAAAAGTGCATGTGCTTTTTGAAAGAACTTCTAGGTGGCTAAAATGAACTTGGGATAAAATAAAATGGAGCAATATACCTCACCAGAGGAAGAAACATTGGTTTTCAGTGAACATTATAACTCCCTATTTTTGTGCTGAAGACTTCTGGAGAAGAATCTGCTTATTCTTGGAAGAGTCTTTTGCATTTAATTGATCTCATCTCAATATCATATTCATAGACACAGGGACTAAGGAAGAGTCCTAGAGGTCATGTAATCTAGTGTCTTACCTGGTATAGTAGACACTTTCGTGGCATTCCAAAGGTCACCTCACTTTACCAGAATACCACAGTGCTAACTAACTTGCAAATACCCAAGACAGGGCTTCTTGTATAAAGAAAAACCATCATCTTTTTGTAAAACCATTTTGTATAATGGTTTAGTTGTTAGAAAGATTATTTTTTGTGCTGAGCAATAATGAATCTATATATCAATTCTGTCCATTGACCCCTATTCTGCTGCCCAGATCGATGCAGAATAAGGCTGCTTCAGAGTTGTATGTGATTTTTAGAATAGTACAACTGGAAAGGACCTCAAGATACTTCTTTTTCTAGCCTTTCTAAGTTCTGGGAAATGATCAAATATGAAAGTCAAGACATATTATATCCATTTGTTCATTTGTTCCACACATATTCATTGAGCATATATTATTTATCCTGCATTAGTAAAGAGCTAGAATACACTGTTGAATGTGACAATGTACTCAAGAGCTCATGTTCATATACATGTTCATGTACATATTTGACTATTCTCTTTAGAAGTCACAAGAATGAAAATCTTTTCTCCCTTATTCTATCTGTATTTTAAAAATTAATTTTTTCATTTATCAAACTACATTCCCTCTAACTTTGCTCATTAGCACTAATCTTTTTAAGTAGTCAACAATTTTTTGATATTTGGAAACTTTCTCATTTAAAAAATTAAAATACATTAGTAATTAATTCAGTTCTTCTCTTCTCCAAGCTGTCTACAATTCATATAACCTATTTCTAGGACACTTTGTTTTTTACCTTTAATCATATCGATTGTCAGTTTTTCTACAGTGATCAAAACTGAGCATAGTGTTTAGGATCTGGTAGAAGGATAACTTCTTTTCTTATGCTTATAATGTATCTGTAAACACATACTAAACTCACAGTGGCTTGAATATCTCTTATGAAAGTGTCATTGCTGGAAAACATTTAACTTGTAATTTACAATGACACCTGTTCTTTTTCAGCTTCAATTTGTTTTCTTTTTTTTTTTTTGAGTTGGAGTCTCGCTCTGTCGCCCAGACTGGAGTGCAGTGG
>NW_007009213.1:128281-270539 GCF_000164805.1 Carlito syrichta | reverse complement strand
CCAAGTAGCCAGAATTACAGGCATGCGCTACCACGCCCGGCTGATTTTTTGATTTATTGTAGAGATGAGGTCTAGCTGCCCAGGCAGGTCTCGAACCCGCAGTCTCAGGCAATCCACTCACCTCAGCCTCCCAAAGGCGCGGGATTACAGGCTGAGCCACCGAGCCCGGCTAACTTGTTTTCTATTAGTTAATCTTCTCTCTCCTATCGTGGAGCTTGGTGATTTTTGTTTGTTTGTTGTATGTTTTGTATTTGTATTTGTATTAAGCAGTCTACTTTCAACTGTTCCTACCTTATAAGTGAGTTCCAAATTTACATCCCCAATTATAATGAGAAATCCAGTGCTATCCATCCAAAGGTTAATATCACATTGTGGAGTCAAAATCTAAATCTTGACATGGACCCAATCAAAAACAAACAGATAAACAAAGAAAAACTTTGTTTTGCTTGCTCTTTCCATTTCCTTCACAATTGCTTAACACCCCTCCCTCAAAATTAATGTTTTACATTATTTATTTCTTTTGTGCATGTATGCAACCTATGTACATTCCATCACCAAATCTTATTGACTTCACCCCTAAAAACATCCAAATTAATGTTCTCTTAAATTACCAATGCCCCCAACTCATTTCCTTGCATCTACTCTGAGTTTGACAAATCCGTTCACCAAAGAGAAGTAAAAGTTGCCCTTTATAGCTTAAATCAAATTTTACCTCTTCAATTTCAGTTGAAAACAAGGTTCTTTGCGATCTGGCTTCTGTCTTATTTTCTAATTCCATTTCCTTTACTAATTGACACTAAGCTGCAGCCATTGATCATCTTTCAGTTCATCCCATAGAGCGGCTTCATTTCACAATAGATCTTTCTTCTGTAATTACTTCCCCCTGGATCTTTCCTAGCTAGTTCCCTATTGTCATTCAGATTTCAGATTAAATATCACCGCCATATGTAGGGCTTTTTGCAAATTTTCAATACAAAGTAGTTGTTTGGTCACTATCAAATAGCTTATTGTCTTCAAGATACTTATTTCTAATTCATATTTTTTCATGAAGTTTTTGCATATTTTTTGTCTCTCCAAACTAGAACATAAATTCCATGGAAGCTAGAGCCTTTCATTTTCTCTTTTCTTCTGTATCACTAGAACTGAGGTCACTGTTAGATCAGGCACACAGCTGTAGGCATCAACAACTATTTGATGAAAGAATTTTATTTTATTTTGATTCCATAGATCTATATTGCTACTATTTGGAGTTCAATTGGAATTTTACTCCTGTCTCCCTGAGTATTGGCAATCCTACTGATTTCAATTTCATCTGTAGAGCTAATAAGGAATTCACAATACCTTTGTCTTGGACATTAAAGAACTATTGACCTGAGGAGAAGGTGGATCCCTTGGGAATACCATTCAATGTAGAATATATAATCTCAGAATATTTAAAAAATCCTAATCTTCAAAAAGAATAATTCTCACCAATGGCAGGTAATTCAGACCCACATATTTGATAACAAAGAGATTATGTTTTACAATGTTGTATTTTTGGAGTTTCTTTAGAGAGTTTTGTTTTGTTCTTATAACTACTTCAGCCTGAGATAGTAAAGAATGAGAAATGACTGATCTCAGGTGACCTTAGCTATGAATACCTTCTCATTTGCTTGTGCTTATGTCATCCTTGGACTTCAGTTATTGTACACGCTACCTTTCCTACTTGGACTTTGGCATTTTTTGTCTTTCCTTTAGGATCTGCTGATCCTATTATTTTCTCAAGCCATGATTTTGCTTCTTCCATATGAACTTTTTACACAGCAGGCTCTTAATCTTCTACAATTTCTCTCTCCATCTGGGCTTAGCTTTGCCTTGGATCTTCTATCTCGATACTAGAAGGCTGTGATGACCTCTCAATGTCTGTTCTGTGGTGTTTTCTCTTCATTGTATAAACTTAAGGTAGTTGTCCTATATTCTGCTAATCATGGTGATATGAAGGTTCTGTTTTCTTTGGGATGCTGGTGGCACTCACTGCAGTTCACTCTGCTAATGCAAGATGACCTTCATCAGTAAGGAAATTCTGAGAATGAGACAAGGAGAGAGGTCTTAAACTCATTTTGGCTTTTGACTGTCAAGATAATAATTAATTTTTCCAAAGTCACCATAACAAACAAATCTCAAAAAAATAAAAAATAAAGTAATATTTTCTTTCCTCCTAGACTTACCAGAGTTAACCTGTTAGTGTCCATCTCACACTCTGAAACTACTATGTTTCTGTTTCACTTTTGAGATGAGAAATCCATTTCTACAAAAAACAGTTCAGATGGACTCAACTTTCTTGAGGTTATCGTAAATGATTATTTCGCTTTCAGTTTATTTTTCCTAAGACTAAAATGATCAAGTCCTTATAATTCAAGACAGATAATGACAATTTAGGAACTCACAAAAACTTGGACATGGATTGAGGTATACCGTAAAAACAAAAATTGTTTTTTGAGAGACTAGTTACTCTAACTGGGTAAAGAGATTGCCTTTATTATTGTTTTTCATCTGCATGTTGAGAAAAAGAATAAGGACAGAGAGTAAAACAGAGAAAAAGAAAGAGAGATAGAGAGTCAAAGAAGTAAGTGGATACAGAAGAAACTGTGTAGATTGGTTAAGAATAGGGTAGTAATCCACATCCAGTTTATGGATGCCAGTGTAAGTCATGCTTGAAAAATGGTTGAATAGATTAAAAGGTAGCCCTTCATGATCCCTTATTTTTTAATTTATTTAGTATTTATATGATATCAACTAGGTGCTAGGTTTTCTGCTAAGTACTAGGAATACAAAAATTAATGGTATTGTCTTTGACTTCAGAAAACTCATAGTTCAGTCGGAGAATTAGACATATTTTCTCTCTCTCTCTCTCTCTCTCTCTCTCTCTCACACACACACACACACACATACACAGTTCAAAAGTATACACATTTTAAGAGTTGTCATCTATGACAGTTTATAGTGGAATTATATTATGGTAGCAATATGTAGCATGACGTTATTAATTCAACCATGCTTCCGCCATTTTCTTTGACTGTCCTGCTTGTCGCATGGTGATGGTAGCATCCATTTGATTAATGCCATATCTTGAGTGACAATACACTTAAAATGTGTATTTTTTTTTGCATCCCCTTTGTGTGTGTGTGTGTGTGTGTGTGTGTGTGTGTGTGTGTGTGTGTGTGTGAGAGAGAGAGAGAGAGAGACTCCAAAAATCCTTATTTATAAAAAAGTGTGTATTTACTCTTACATATTTAAACTTCAATCATCTTCAGAGTATTCTTCATTTGATGCAATACACCTATCAAGACACTTTTTCCACTACTCAAAACAGTTTTTGAACTTGTCCATTTTGATGACTTTAGTGCTTCTGCCAGTTTTTGTTTTGCTTCTTCCATATCAGCAAAACAGTTCACTTTCTTGGGCATTTTTCATCCAGGGAAATGCAAAAAAAGTTACTCAGGGAGAGAGTGGGTTAATAGGGAGGGTGGGGCATGTGGGTCACACCATTTTTGGTCAAAAATTGGTGAACATTCAATGTGATGCGGGCAGATACACTTGTAAATCACCCAACATAAAATGGACAAAATGTGTTGAAAAAAAAATCTCAAAAAAAAAAAAAATTTCACTGAAGCAAATGCAACCTCTCACAACAGCACTAGCTGATACACTGATGTTGGTGTTGATGGGTTCCTAGAACTCTTACCTAGCATGGGAAGCCTTACTATAAAGGGCCTGGCCTCCAAAAAATAATTCTGGTTTTATTTGGGTCCCCCCTTTTATATATTTTATATATATATTAAAAAATATATATTATAAATAAGCATTGAGATAAACATACATATGTGATATATTAAGGGGTCATTCAGTTAATAAGACATATAGGATCTCTGAACTCCCAGAGCTTTTAATCCTGAATTGAAATTTTAAAGATGAGTTAAGTCATTACTCAGCACTATGATAGGAGAAGGCCTGGGTATTGTAGGAACATAGGAGGGATTCTAATCCTAAATTGTAGAGCTGGAGAAGCATTAAGAATCAACCAGAACAAAAAGGATCACAGAGGATGAAGAAACTAAAGCTGGCTTAAGGAAGAAGAGATACTCAGAGAAGCTTCTCAAAAGACATAATCTTTGGGCTTTGTCTCCTGGTTAAATCAAGAGGCAGATAGGTAATTTATAATATCAAGATTGGGGAGAAAGCAACCACTCAGTATTGCTCAAGTCTCCTCCACTAGTAGCATCTCTGTAACCACAAGGGACTAGACCATTCCTCTTACCATTGGATGAAAGATGGGACAGTGTTGCTCAGAACGTCTCACTCAATGGTCATCCCTAAAAGCCCCTTAAAGTGACACTGGGGGAGGGAAAACGAGTCTAACATCCACTCTGAACACATAGGAGATTGCTTTTTGTACACTTTGATCTGAAAGACACACACACCCCTTCCCATAGAGTACACCCGCACTACTCAATTTATCTGTGTCAGAAACTCCAAGGGCTGAGTTGATTGTTCTGTAAATTGAACCTCAGGTTCCATTCTGAGTTCTTGAAACGTGACACGCCATCCACTAAGCCCTCCTGCTTGGGTTCGTTTTCGATTCTATTATGTTGAAATATGTCTTGCTGCCCTGGGTGCTGGCTCTGCTTGGGCCCAGAAATGCAGTTTTGATCAAATCTCATAATAATATGGGGAGATGTTGAAGATTAATGCCTATTGGTAATCCAAACTGCCAGAAAATGAGACACAGAGGAGAATGTAATAACCTGAAAAATGGTTGCAAAAGAATGTAGCTTTATTTTCAGCTGTTTTTCCATGTACTTGTTTCCAACCTAGGGTGAGTTTTGACGAGGGCCACTCTTGGGACAAGTATGGTTTCACATCAGTTCCTCTCTTTGTGGATGGGGCTTTGGTGGAGGCAGGAGTGGAGACCCACATCATGACGTGAGTACTTCTTTTGCTGTGATAGGTAGGAGACCAGAGACCTTGGTTCTACTTCCACTGAGGCCTTAGACTTTTCCCAGGGTGTCCTATCCCCAAGTGTTTTAATCTCTGAGCCAGAGTTTCCTCATCTATAAAATGGAAATATTTATACTTGCACCTACCAACTCAAAAAACTACTGCTAATATTAGGAAGTCTAGGGTTTTAATTGAACAGTCAAGGTTTCTAATGGAATTTGAAGAATTACAGCAAATTCTCATTTATCTAAAATCCCAAGAAAACAGAAAGCTTAAGTCTTTAGATGTGTTTTTTTTCTCCTTTCAAAACAGTCTGATAAGAAGCAAAGGCCAGGGATGTAGGAAGAAAAATAGCCAACATACTGATATCAGGAAATATTTTAAGAAAATCTCTTAAATTCTGTATCACATACACACACACACACACACACACACACACACACACACACACAGTTGTTCCACTTCAGATTAATTAGCTATAAAATTTTTTCTCCATTATTTTATAATGGGAATAGTTGACTAGGATACAGATCTTAAAGCTGTTAAAAAAAACCTCTGAAGTACATTCTGAATATTAAGGAAAAATAATAACTGTATACTATTGTCTAAAAGTATTTTGAATTTTATTTCCTTAGAAGTTGATCACCTGTGTTTATGTTTGCACATGTGCATGTATGGGGGAGTGGGTAATGGAAATCTTCTACTAGCCAGTACTGGCTTCCACCTCCCCTATCCTCATTGAGTGGAGTACCTTACATCATAACTCTTCTCTGGACTGAGTGGAGTCTTGCTGGGAAAAATTAAGGGGTATGTGCTGTATTGTATAGTTGGCACAGAAGGACTCACAGTATATTTGTGCTAATTTGGGGGAGAGGTGTGGACTTTCTACTCTAAAGAACACTGTTCTTCTTTCAACTTTTGTGCTCATAGACTTCTTTATTGTTTGAATCAGTCATTTTCAAATACAATTTGGTGATAAATGACTATGACTTACTTTTCTCAGAGTGATCAGTTATAGAAAATCCTTTTATAATTGCAGCTATACCGTTTTGATTAAACCTCATAGTCTGGCCCCAGACTCCATCCCTTTGACATGCCCTACCCCTCCACTTCCATCCTCGCGTTCAGAGTTGACTGGCCACTACTATATACTTTCAGAATGACAGAAAGAAAAAAAAACTGCCATGGTGAAAAATGGTAATGGTACAGAAATTGCTGAAGAAAGAAACAAGACAAATGGACTAATCCCAGATCCCAAGGTTAGGGTATTAGAACCTGAGTTAGGATTCCACACAATCCTACAGCTGTGGAATACCTGTCTAGTAACTAGTATCCTAAACTTTCATTTCTTCATTTATAAAACTGAATCTCCTTTTTCTATGTCTTTCTAAAGTGCTGAAATGCTAAAATTCTTTCCCTTTTTAGGAAATTGAGCGAAAACATTGCCAGGGAGGACTTCTTAGGGTCCCACATCTAGAGGATTTGTATAGGGCCTTAAGAAAGAGTCTACAGGATTTTCAGGGTCCTTACTATTAAACAATATTCATAATAGAAAATTTGGGAGATGCCGCAAGACAAGTGCTGTAAAGAGTGTTTTTAAATTATTTTCTTTAATTCCTTGTGAATTTTCCGATTAGTAAATGAACTCTTCCTTCTAACTCCAAGGGTGGTGGGCTATGTCTTTTAAAAACTTGATGCTCATTTTTGAGCATCTACTATGTGTTAGGCATTGGGCTAGATCCCAACACCCTGTGGTTAGAAGTTAAAAGGCAAGATGTAAAACTCTATGAGGAATTCCTACAGTCCACCCAAAGAGCTTATCACATTGATAACTGATGTGAACTTGTGTTGCAGTATGACTTTTCTGGGCAATTCTGTTATAAAAATGTAAGCAAGGATTTCTTATATAGTGTTGTTCAGGAAGTAAGGCTGTGATATGATTTTTGTCTGTAATTTTTCTCCCCTCCTAAAATATACCCCATATAGAATTATCTTACCATCTGAATTTCTAGTTAAAGCTTATTTGATAACAGTATAGGCTCTATTGTTATACTGTCAAGTCAATTCATTAATTAAGGGTTAACAGTATTTCAGACAAGTTTACCTACAAACCATAGACAATATTTAAGATACAAGACAAGCTGGGCTCGGTGGCTCAGCCTGTAATCCCGCGTCTTTGGGAGGCTGAGGTGAGTGGATTGCCTGAGCCCGCGGGTTCGAGAATTATTAATGCTTAGAGTCTAAAATTTCAGCATCTAGTTGATGCCCAGCAACAATATGTTGCATTAGTACAAGTCTTAGATATTCAAAGGCAATATTATAATTAAATTTTATTTACAAAAGATAAATGATTTGGTAAGTATGTGTGTATATATTGTTGAGTGTATATATATATATATATATATATATATGCAAGTGCATGTATGTATAGATACATATGCACATATACATACATATGTCTATGCATATGTGTGTGTGTGTGTATATATATATATATATATAGAGAGAGAGAGAGAGAGAGAGAGAGAGAGAGAGACATTGAGGAAGAAACTCCTAGGATCTAGGGTTCTGACAAGACTTTTACAAAGTTATAACAACAACAAAAAAATGTTGGTGGCATCTACTATGTGTCAGATACTGTTTCAGAAGAATAAATCAGAAAAAACTTGCTTCTCTCTATGGAGTTTACATGCTATTACATTAAATAATATGGCATACAAATGACTATGCCATATAACCAAAACTACTCCTCCAAGAGATTTAAAATTTTCTTATGAACTCCAGAAAATGAGTGGGATATCAGAAATACCACTATCTTTTTCATGAGGCTCTCTGGCCATGAGCTGATTTTGCAAATATTTTCCATTCTTTACTTAATAACTAGCTATAAAAAGGAAAATTTTCTACTTTTCTAAGACATTCTCTGATGGGATCACCAATGAGGTTAAGTATTGAGTTCTAAATTCTGCAAGACAAAGGTACGCATATTCGAGATGATTATGCAATCTACTCCCTGGTTAAATTCAAGCCAAATGCAGTGTCTCATCTCATCCAAATCTGACATGAACCTGGAATCTTGGGCCATGGTCCTAAAGTCAGTCATCTTCAGTTTTTCTACTAAAGAGATATACTAGTCCTTTTTAAAACATTTTGCTTTCCCCTCTTTTCATAACCCGATGTATCCTGCATTCTCTTGTACAAAGCCTATCTGAATTCATTGCATCTTCTTTTGGGCGTTACTTTGAATAATACCATGTGCATGCTAATCTCTACATGAGCTAGTATTCCCTAGCAAGTTTAAGGCCACAGTTTAAATTCTATGTTCATCTAATATTAAATAGCAATATTTTTTTTTCTTAACTTCGGATGGAATTTAGCAGGTCACAAGGATATGAGGGAGAGTGACCGTGGGGCCAAACCATTTACTGAAAAGACAAGATAGCACTTCTCCCTTCCTTTCCTCCTGGCTAAGACTGCACAAGAGCTTGGCAGAACTTCTGTGCCTCTTCTATCTTGTGTATTGAGATAATTTAAAGAGTAAAACCTAATTATTTTCTTACAGGAGAGCTGTGGAGAGCAGAAGTGTTTCGTTTTTTATGAAATTAAAGTGGTTCTTGGAATAGGTTACCTGTTTTAACTTCTCGTTAAATTCAGAATTTCTCTTGTATGAAAACAACACAAGTTTTGTTAGCACTCTCCAGATAGGCAAGCATTAGGTTACCAAGAGGTAAGTTCTGTCTTTATTCCAAATTTGAAAAAGGGTCTTAAATCCAAGTGTCCTACTAGAGCTAACTAGTTCACCTGTGTTTTTCCCTTGTGGAATGGCCATGGGAAGAATTGAAGTAGGAGGTAAAAAAAAAAAAAGTATATATTCCTTAGGAACTGCAAGGACAGGGGTCCATTCGGGGACAAGAATGCTTAACCTTACCAGTGAACTGAACTTATTAATGAGGTAGACCATTTGAATTCTGTACCCTTCTGGTCACTCCCTGTATATTTCCAGTTAACTCTGCTGTGGTGAGTGAGAAAGAAGAGCCACACTAAAGTTCTATTGCTTTATCTTGTCACCTTGATTTGAAGAATTTATGTATTTAACAGTTAAAGAACTTCCAATATGTATCAGACCCTGTTATACCTTAGGAAACATTAAAAAGGTAAATACAATTCTTTCCCTTTAAGGAGCTCTGAAGCCAAAGTGGTGGGAGTAAGTGGGGATACACTAATCATTGAGATTCTCTACTTAGAAAACCAGAGGACAGCAGAGGGAAATGAAGACTTCACACACATAGTAGGTGACACTTGAGTTGGTCTGAAAGTTTTCAGAGCAGTTCACCAGTACAATGGGCAATGAAATTAAAAGTTTTAAGAAAACAAAGGTTTTTAACAGTTTTATTTTCACCAACATCAACTTAGTGCCTAAAAGGGGGGCTAGCACATAGTAGGAAGCCAGTAATTATTTTTTGAATGAATGAATAAATTCATGGCAAAGGAAAGAACACAAAAAAGGCAAGACCTGTGAAAGAATACGGCTAAATGTTAAGGGAATGAGACTGGGATGGGTTCTAGGTCATATTTACACATTTGACTGTAATCAGAGAGAGGTTTTTGAAATTAAAAATCTGAGCAAATCACCCCTTTTCTCAAAATCCATGGAGGGCTTTCTGTTACCTTTAGGATACAGTCTAAACTCAGTGTTAAATATATATGCAGTATCTCTACTGATCACTTGTCTGGGACCTTGTCTCTGACCTCAATAATCTGACCACCCTTTTCTGACACATTGGCACCTTCCTGGCCCAGGGTCTTTGTCTTTGTTTCTGCCTGGAATGTGTTTACTGTCACCACTTGAACAACTAAACTTCTAAGTATCTTTCAGGTCTCAGTATAAGTGTCATTCTTATACCGATATTCTTTTAGGCTAGCAGATCAGATGGGGTCCCAGCTATATATTACCATGGCCCTATATATATTTTTCTTCACAGTACTTTAGATAGTTAAAATTAGTGAATATGGCATTAGTTGTTAAATATCTTCCCCCTCCACCTTCATCTACTCTAAAGATAGACAGACGGATATCCACACGTCCTTGTGTGCACACATACAAACATGTGAGTTTAAATTTCCATGAGGGAAGATGTTTGTGTGTGGTGTTATTTGAGTGCCATATATTTATCAGGCTTGTGCTAACATGAAGGATTTAACAGTATATGTGTATTGGATTAATGAATTATTAAATGAATGAATCTGGTAAACCCCAATAATTTATTATTGTTGTGATTGTTATGATTTCTCTGGCACATGGCTCTAGCATTTTAGGAAGTTGATTATAGATATCCAGAGATTCTGAAGTACCATGACCAGAATCCAATAGTAGCAAATTATGGAGGCTGGGACTGGATAGGAATCAGAGCAATCCATGTCTCTGTGTAGAGGTTTATATACATGGGGGTTATGATGCATGAAGGTGGAATGGCATGTGAGCATAAAAGGGCAACTAGGAAGGTGAGGGACTTGCTGGGAATTATTCTGATTTTCTCCACCTTCCACAAGACTCTGTCCAGTTTCCACTTCCCAGAGGAGATCAGAGCTCCAGCATCATGGAAGCATCTAACACTGTATCTCCGCCGTGGGATTTGTGTGAGAGAGACTGTCCCCAGATTGGAGGCCTGGGATTTGTTTGCTTTTATTGCTCTTTTTTCTACCATCTTTTCAAATGTGATTATTTTAACATCTCCCTGGTAACCTTGACAGAAACCATCTAGCCTAGCTTAATTTACAATGAAATGTGAAGTTCTCATTACTTAAGGCTGAGGACAGGGCTGGGTGATTGACAAACTGGAGGGCCTATGGCAGTCTCAGGCAGTGGGTGGCTCTCCAACAGATGAGATGCCTGCGGCCCTTGCAGTACTTGGGCAGCTTTGGTTCACTGTTTCTTGAAAGGTTAGCACTTGAAGGAGAGCTTTTCTTTTGCTTAGTTCAGATATGGAATCAGATGGAAAAGCACTGCTTTCCTACATCCTCAAAGCTACATTTGAAATTCTTCCGTGATATGAAATGTTTGAACTAATTGGCTGTGATTTAGCTGAACTTTTACAGAGACCAGTAAGTACCTGGCAGCTTCCTAGAAGAAAATAAAACCCTAGGAGAGAGAGGCACAGCTTCCTTGGAAGAAAGCAGATGCTTCTTACCAGGAATGAATAGCACAAAAACCGTAAGGACAGTTCAGTCTGATCTGGAGGAACCCAGCAAAGAACTTGCAGCCAACTTGTGACTATTCAACACCTTTTTCGTGTGCCAGGTTTCACATTGAACATTTTCTCAAACTTGATTTCATTGAAATCTTCTAACAACCCTGTTAAGTAGATGGGATTATCATCATTGGTCAGTGGAAGACACTGAGGATCAGAGAAATTAAATGTTCAGCTCATATGGTTAGAAAGAAGCAAAAAAGAGCAAAAAATGTGAATTCCTAACTTGAGAATTGGAGCTAAAATTTGAGGAGAAATACTGGGATTCTCTAAGGCATGTGTGGAAAGAATGGCATAATGTTAATTGTTCACTAAGTGTTGATAAACGCTATTGTGCTGCCAGACACTGAATCACAGCAGACCTGGTCGTGAAGTTTAATTCACAATCAGGCCAGGTTTGGTGGCTCACTCCTATAATCCCAGGACTTTGGGAGGTCAAGGTGAAAGGATTGCCTGAGCCCAGGGGTTCAAGACCAGCCTGGGCAACTTGACAAGACCTCATCTGTACAATAATAAAAAAATTAGCCAGGCATGGTGGCATGTGCCTGTGGTTTCAGCTACATGGAAGGCTGAGGTAGAAGGATCGCCTGAGCCCAGCAGGTCAAGGCTGCGGTGGCTGTTAGTGTTCCCTGCGCTCTAGTCAGGATGACAGTAAGACTCTGAGTGAAAAAAAAAATTCACAATCAGTATTAAAATATGTGATAAATACAGGAAAGAATTAGAGAACAATTAACTGGTAAGGTATAAGACAAATTCTATTTGCCATTGGATATCAGAAAAGTAATTAAAGACAGACTTCCTACAAAAGCCTTCATGGCTGCAAAGAGAATGGGGAGAGAGGGCATTCCAGGAGGGCAGAACAGTGTGAACAAGCATGGAGTGGTAGGAATGTGCCTGGCAGGGAGAGAGGAGAGTGGGAGGTGAAAAGGGGGAGAGATACCTTCAGCAAATTGGCTAGGGCCAACTGCCTTGCTGACTCTTTTTATACATTTCATCTTAATTGGCATAAATCTCTGATTCATTGTTCCACCAGCAGAACTAATAGCCAAAGTGAAGGGGAGAGATAACATTTTGCCTAGAAAATTATGCAAACCCCAAAGCTGCAGAGGTTTAAAAAAAAATGAAGACCTTCTTTCGTCTTAAATGACTGTGACCACATGCTTAGCAGAGAACATACATTTAAATACAGCCTTAGCACAACGCAGAGGCCCAGCCCTAAGCTTTAAGTGTGTTGTTTAGCCTCTAGTAAGTGCATCCAACAAAGCCATTAAAAATGAACCAGAGCTGCTTCCACTGATCTGGTTTTCAATTCTCTGTTGTTTGCTGGAAGACCCTGATTTTACTTTGCCCAATGTAAGTCATTCGCGTAATCAGCAAATCCAGTGGAACTTGCGTGTCATCCCCTCTGAGGCTGTCACCAGGCTTGTCATCAACTCAGAGACAGACTCGTGTATGTGCCAGGGAATGCAAAAGCAGTATATATGCCTGCAGAGGGGTTTTTGAATGATACTGGTATATACTGGGGACCAGCAATAGCCTGGAAGGAAAAGACTTATTTTAACTGATAGATTGCTATGTGGGCTCAGGAGGAGGGGACAATGTGGTGGCTGAGAGCATGGGCTTTGGAGGTTCACTCCCCAGGGACAGTGCTCAGCTTACCATTGTCATTCATATGACTTCAGCTATCTTGCTTAACTCCCCTCTGAACTCCAATTTCCTCACATGGATGTGAGGATTCAGTGAAATATCCTCCATTAAGGGGCATTAGAGATATTTGTGGTTTCCACTAGCTAATGGTCAAGAAAAAAGCTACCTGCAGGGAAGAACTGTGACCAACTAAAGCAGGGCTCGGCAGATGTTTTTGTAAAGGGCCACACAGTAAAGATTTTAAGCTTTACTGACTATAGGGTTCCTGTTGCAAGTACTTAACTCTCTCAATTCGGTGTGTGAACTCAGCCATAGACAATATATTGATGAATGGGCAGCATTGCATTCCAATAAAATCTTATGAATGCTGAAATTTGAATTTCATACAATTGTCACATGCTTGTCATGTAATACTGTTCTTCGTTTGCTTTTTTTTCCTCCAACCATTTAAAATATAAAGACAATTCTTGGCTTTGGGCTGTCCAAAACACATAGCATGCCATATTTGGCCCATAGGGCATAATTTGACCCTGAACAAGATTACACATGGGGTTTCATCCAAAATCTTACCAGAGCCGGGAGGGCAACTTACAAGAATAAGGAGTGAACTGAAGATGCCAGTGTACACCCTGTCCAATGAAGGCAGTTGCCATGTGGCTCTAGTAGATTTGTGGCCATGTTACAAATACCATTTGAATCTTTGACACAGTTTCTATATAGTTCCCCTGCCTATAAACTACTTCTCCAATTCCACCACCTCCTTTCAAAGTTTTGAAAAGATACTTTAATGAAATAGCTTAAATCCTTTCTTATTTCATTTTCTTTAAAGTTGTATTGAGGTATGATCGATAATCAAAAATTTTGCACATATTTGATGTGTACATTTTGATGAATTTGGACCTATGCACGCACCCATTATCTTCATCATAGTCAAGGTACTAAACACACTCATCACCTCCAAAAATTTCCTTTTGTTCCTTTGTGTGTTTTTTTGGTAAGAACATTTAACATGAGCTCTATTCTCTTAACACATTTCAAAGTGCACAATACTGTATTGCTAACAATAGGCACTTTGTTGTACATCAGATCTCTAGAACTTACTCATCTTGCATAATTGAAACTCTATATCCATTGAACAACTCCCTAGTGTTCTCCCCGCCAGCTTCTGGCAATCACCATTCTACTCTCTGCTTCTATGAGTTTGACTATATTAGATAACTTACAATCATAAAATATTTGTCCTTCTGTGACTGGCATTTTTCACTTAGCGTAACATCCTCTTGGTCCACCAATGTTGTAAAAAATGGTATATTCACCATTAAAAAAAAGTTTCCAAATTTTTAATTCAGTTCCCACAGTAAGTCTCACATCTTTCAGGAAGAATTACTCCAATTCTTACTCATTGCTTTTTATTGAATTCCTTTTATGAGCCTCACACTGATTCACAGATGTATCTTGTTTGGTCTGCACGTTTTCCAGTGGAGTCAAAATTTGCAAACTCAGAAACATCTGGTAGTGTTAAACCCAAATACTTACAGTTGACAAATCTGCTAGAGCCATGTGGCAACTGCCTTCTTTGGATAGGGTGTGCTATTTTCTGCCACACCTCTCTCCTGATGTACACCGGCTGCTCTGGCTTCTTCAGTTCACTCCTTTTTCTTGTAAGTTGCCCTCCCAGCTCTGGTAAGATTTTGAAGTTGAGGTTCTCAATTTAGATTTTATGCTAACAATTTCATGACTGTATTATTTATTTTCTTATAGTTTTTTTTTTAGAATACAGAAAAATACAAAAAATATTACAAACACCCATGTACCCACCACCTGAGATTAATAAACATTAACATGTTATCACTTTGGATTCAGATTTTTATTTATTTATTTAGTTGGATTCATATTTTTAAATAAAATATACAGGATGTCCAGGTAGAGTTGATCTTCTCATTATTGTCTGTCCAGACCCATTATCCTTACTCCTTCCACAAACCCTTCTAGAAAAAGTGTTGATACTTTTAGTACTTAGTTATCTCCATAAATATATCTGATTTTGCTTTATATATTTTTAAAATGTATAATTTATGAAAATGAGTTTATTCACCTATGTTCTTCTTTTAATATCTTTCTTAAGTCATACCTATCTGGTCCAGGCACTTTAAATGCTACATGGCATTTTGTCATGATTTAATATGCACAATTTATTTATCATTTTCCTATCAATGGACATTTAGGTTGTTTCTAGATTTGTGCTATTACAAACAGTATTATCACATATTTTCAGATGCCTCCAGGTACATATATTGAAGGAGTTCTCTGAACTGCCTACCTAGAAGTGTAATTTCTGGGTCATGGTAAATTGACATTATCGCCTAACATACTATTAATATGTACCCATAATGCAATAATTCTTGCAGTGTTTTCTAGTTGTTTTAGGACTGGTCACCTTTGCAGATAGAGTGTGAAGTCTTTTGGAGGGGGGGCTGTAAGATTGAGGAGGTTTGCAACTGTGTCTTATTCATTATCCCCATAGCACTGAATATAGTTGTGCTTGTACATATTGGTGTGCGGCAAACATTTGGTGAGTGAATAATGCTATTGGACTTGACTACAAAAGCAAGTGCTGACTCTTAGCTTTTTCTGATTCTTTTTAATTTTTGGTTCAGGATTTGACACAAAGTAGGAGACAGGGAAATATAATGACATTTTCATGGCATAGGAAAAGATGTCTGTCTTTCCCCCTCTCTTATAGCTCTTTTAACTTCCATATCTTTTCTCCTCTCTAAATTCCTTTTTGAACATCTGTCTTCTCCCTTGTTTCTATCTCTTAGGTTCTTCCTTACCACTCAACTTCTGAGTCATCTTTTACAGGTTCACAGATCACGTTTTCTGACTCACTGTTGTAGACCTTAAATTTTCAAACCCATTGAAAGGACTAAATTTTGAGAAAAGAATCGAAGTCAGTTGGACGTAGAATGATTGCTTTAAATTCACTTTAAAAAATCAGCTTGCTTTCTTTTGCTTTATCAGTTCCAATGCTTTTTAGTCTTTTTCTCAATCTTTCTCTCACTCCCTCCTCCCCCTATATTTATTTATTTAATCTCTGCCACCATTTATCACCTCACCTAGCATTGTATTGTATAACTTACCCAGGCTTCATTCACTTGCAGGATTCTTGCTGTTGATCCCTTGTTTATGTCTATTAAGGTCTAGTTCTCATCTCACTTTTGCTCTACATAATTCCCCCTGTAGCCACTGACCTCCTTTTCTATTAATCCTATCTACACCCTAATCGGAAAACAGTCAGATGGCACAGACATACACCAGGAGCTAAAGATGTAGCCTGAATTTCTGGAGACCAACAACTGCTATCTGCTGATGTCTGGCCTTCCCAGAACACTGCTCTTTCTGCTTTGATTTGAAATCAGCTTTCAGCAACTTCCTCCAGAGAAACAGGGTACGAGGCAAGGAGAAGCAAAGGAGCCAAGCCTTTCAGAAAGAGCTGGACTCTAATATGAATATTTAAAAGGGGACTCAGGAGTCCATATGAATTTAGTGTTGCTATTACAAGAACATATATTATTTCTTTATTCAACAATTTATACTGATAGCCCACTATAAGGTAGGCACTATTCTAAGAGTTTAAGAATCTAGGTTAGGGCATAAGCAAAATAGTCAAGGTCTCTGTTGAGAAGAAGTTTATATTCTAAAAACCTATTCCATTCTCTGCAGGGAAAAGATCAGTTTTATATGAGGGTTACTTCAGCCCTAGTATTCATGGAATCCGTTTTATAATCAAATTCTGAGGCTTTTTAATGGTGGCAGTGGTGGGGGTGGTTGTGTGTGTGTGTGTGTGTGTGTGTGTGTGTGTGTGTGTGTGAGAGAGAGAGAGAGAGAGAGAGAGAGAGAGAGAGAGAGAGACAGAGAGACAGAGAGAGAGAGAGAGACATTTGGGGAGGCAGATATCGCCTTGGACCTCAGGGTTCCTTTAACCTCCAAAGATTCTAACTCTGGCTTTGTTTTCTGGTTATCATTTATCTCTTACTCTGAGAAAGAATAGCACTGTCAATGAATGGAAGGGACATTACAAAATATTAAAAGTTGTACCCAGTGGGACTTTTATTTTATCCTTTATAGATTTTTATAATTTTTATAATTTTTAATAATGAGAATGTATCATTTGATAATAAGAAAAGGGAAATTATTTCTCAAAATGTACACATTTAAAAAATCATGTCCCAGGTCATGAAAGGGAGGGGGTGCATTTAAGTTTATTCTGAGGATTGTGTGGATCACACTTACTCCACCTTTGAGCTTGTGACCTAGAAGAAGGAGTAGCCTTAACTATCCATCTACCATCACTGCCCAGTGCTAACCAATGCCCTGAGTAAATTAATACTAAATCATTTCAAATAACTATACAACTGGAACCTAATAAAAAGTAAGAATGGAAAATAGACAAATTGTACTCATCAAATAAAAATTCAGGAAATTGCTAGATAGTGGCTTCTGATGAAGCTGTGCTCTAAATAATTTCTTCAAGGTCATCTGGTTAATTTATGCTGCATTTGTAAGTTATTGTGTGTTTTAAAAATTAATGAAAGATTTAATTATAGAAGGGTTGCCTGTGACCTTTTGTGAAATGACTTCATCATAAATCTGCAAGCATTTCAGAACTGTTTTCCAGGTTTGTAATAATTTGCTCTCAAATTAATGACATCCAGCCACTGAAAGGAGTTGAGTCTGGATAAAAAGATTGAGTTGGGATTTGTGGATATCTGGCAATGACTAATTCTGAGTCCTGGATGGAGGTGGCAGAGAAGATGGTATATGACTCATTGGAATCCAAAGCAGGTTTAACTATTTACTAAGAGGAATGAGAAATAAATCCAGCATGCCAAAAGGGAGAAGTTGCATGTAGCCAGACTGGGTCATTGCAGAGCAGTTGATAAGGGTACATTTATCTACATGTGAATGTGGGGAAACACTTGGACTAATGGGAGAATTTCTCTTCTTTCCTGGCCTCTTAGCAGGTTTTTTTAAAAAAAATTATTATTTGTAAATTGTAGGGCTTTACCTGCCCCCAGGTGACTGGCTACCCATGAAACACAACTTAGACTCTATTACCCTGGTATCTCCTATATTTACTGCCTCAGTGGCTCAATGAGCACAACTAAGCTGTCTCTGGAGGGAAACAGGCTCATTTTCCCAGGGACAAGGATTCATCATTGTCTCTGCCATTCTGATGATTCAGTTGATCCAACAGAAGGAGGAAAAAGACTGTGCAGAGGAATGCCACATCTTAGAATATCAAAGATTCTCTCTCTCAGAAGAAACAGTAACACACCTGTAGTTCCAGAGTGCCAGGCTAGAGTTTAGAACATATAGAGCACCCTTTAGACACAAGAACCTAGGCGAAAAGTCAGCAAAATAAGACTTGGTTGAAACCTTCCTTAGTTAACTGTAGCCCTGAATGTGATTCCTTCTCTGGTCTGGATTCTTCAAGCTGTCACATATGACATTTGCAAGCTGAAATATGTTCCCATGAAGAACAGTCAGCATAGGAGAAGAATTGCATGTCAGGAAACTTGGTTCAAGTTCTTTGTGTTCAAGGCCTTAGTTTCCTTATTAGCAATCATTTAGCATATGAAGGGGTTTGGCCAAAGAATCATTTCTAAAAACCCCTCTAGCACTAGGACTATAATTCTGGTTGTACTTTTGTGTGCCTCAGGAATTCCCAGCTGGAGGCCAAGCCAATAAAGACTGTCATATTTCAGGGTCAAGCACATAAGTCTTAGTAAATGCCTTAGACCTTGAGACAAATAGGGTCATAATTGCAACTTTCTAGATATGTCTGCTCTACAGAGTTCTTCTTCCTTCCTCCAACTGTGGAGCTTCTTCCTTCCTCCAACTGTGCTTTCAGTTTATTTTTCATGACATTTCTGCAAAAAGGCTACTAAGAGTTATAGGCGAGGAGACCCCAATTCCCTTACCTCAGTGCCAAACTGTGTGTTCAAATGTTTGCTAATGGGTATGAGCTTGTTGAAAACACACTGCTGAGAACTGCATTAGAACAATTGCTACAAATCGACATATGACTTCATCACTTACTTGCTATGTAACCTTGTTGAATGAGTCATTTTACCTTTTTGAACTTCATTTTCTTCCTCTGCTAAATGGGAATAATAAATGAAACAAGATAATCCATGCATAGTGGTTAGCATACCCTAAATGTCCAATATATTCTCAGTAATGTAATACATATAAGTTCTCAATGCAGTCTCAATAATTCTTAATAATACTAGTATTATTATTGTTGTTGATTGACTCCTTCTGAGTACCTACTGTTTGCAAAGTGTTGTAGTGGGAATAAAGGTGATATATAAGACACATCTTCCCACAAATCCTTAGCCATCTATCAAACAACATAAAAAAAATCACAATTAAGTACTGTTATATAACTATTTAATAATTGTTTTAAATGATTAATTTGTTAATTTATACTAAACACTATAAAATACAACATACTTTAACCTCAGAACTGAGATAGATGCTGTTATTATCCTCATTTTGCACATTAAGAAACAAAGTCTCATACGTGTAAGGAACTCTCCTTAGGTCCAGGACTGGGGCCCTCATCTGGGCCAGTCTGATATGAACACCTTTGTGCTTAACCACTTCATTCTATTGCCTCTCAGACAATAAAAATATGACAAACATTTATGATGTATAAGGCACAATTTATGTGAATTGCAAAATTTCAAGAGATTAAAATCTAGTAAGAGAGTAAGATAATTATATACATATTCTATAAATTTTGATACATACCAGAATTTCCATGGGGCATACCCAAAATGCAGATAGAATGGTACAGAAATTCAAAGGACAGAGATTCTACTTTCTTCCTAGGAAGGAAAAGAGGCAAGAAGAAGAAAAGATTATGGAGGACATAAAAGAAAAGTTAGCATTTGAATTAAAACTAAAAGTAATAATCTATCATTTTGAGAATGATCTCAAAACCTGTATAGCTTTGTGATTCTATAATACAAAAACTTAAAAAAACACAAGGAGAAATAGCATATTTGCAATCTTAGGAAAATATTTTCGTAAACCTCACTTAGAAACCAGTAGACCAAGCAGTCATAGAACCCTCCATTCAACAAATGGGGAATACATATTCTTTTTAAGCAAACATTTAATACAGTTTTTTAAATTGACCATACATACAGTGGGCCACACACAAAGTCTAGACTACTTCCAATGAGCTGATATCATCAAAACTACACTCTCTCTAAACATTTCCATTAAATAAGAAATTTAAAATAAATAATGGTAAAGAAAATAATTAAAGAATAAAAAATCCTCAGAGTTTTAAAAATTTTATATGACTCCCATGCCCATATGCACATTGATAAATTTGTATGCCTTTAAAAAGAAAGAAAAAAGAAAACTTCATATGTTTGGAAACAAAACCATGAGTTATTTATGATATTTTGTTGTTGTTGTCGTTGCTTTTTTGAGTCAGAATCTCACTCTGTTGCCCAGGCTAGAGTGTAGTGGGATGCTCACGGCCACTGCAGCCTCAACCTGCTTCAGCTCAGGTGATCCTTCTGCCTCAGCCGTTCAGGTAGCTGGAACCTCAGGCATGCACCACCATGCCTGGCTCATTTTTTGATTTATTGTAGAGACGAGATTTCACCAAGTTGCCCAGTGTGGTTTTGAACCCTTGTGCTCAGGCAATCTTCTTGCCTCCGCCTCTGAAAGTGCTGGGATCACAGGCTTGAACCACCGTGCCTGGTCTGTTTTCTTTCTTAAAGAGGAAATAAAAGTGGTCACTATGAAATATTTAGATTGAAAAAACTTTCCTCTTCCTCTTTATCTCTGCACCCAAAAAAGTACTGCCTATTATTTGACCTTAGACTTACTGAATGAATAATAACTGGACAAGACAAGGTATAGGGAAGCTGTCTCACACAGAGGAAAAGCAAGTTGAGGACTTTTTTCTGCTGATGCAGAGGTTTCTGGCCTGATGACTGACAATTTAGTTCAGGCAATAAAAGAAGAAAGGAAAGACCTGATAGAGTCTGCTTTGGCATTGTTCTGAAGATGTTACTATCCAGGCTGATAAAAGTGGTAACACTTGGTGAGTAAATGCTCAAGATGCAGGTGCTGGAATCATTGAGAAAGGGAAAGGGGGATGTCCTTGTTGAGAGCTGATGACAAAATAATATTATTCTAGTTGAGTTCAATCAAAGATTCTCTCAGAATTCAGTCTACATTTAAGTACACTTAATCTAACTCCCTGTTTGTTCCCTTTGGCATTTCTAGTAGCTTCCTAGGAACAAATTTTCATTCTTTCTTGAAGAATTGTGATCAACCACTCTCTTCTTGAAACTTCTCTCAGTTTTCATAACTATGCACAAAAGTTGGTATAATTGGGTGCTGGAAGAAGGATAGATGACTGTACAGGGAAGAGTCAGAGCTACTCCCCCTATGAAGAGACAAACATCTTTACAGAACTTCCTTCTCTAATTATGTTTAGTGTGGCATCCTTTCCACCTAAATTATAGCAATTATTTATTGAGATCCCCTTTGAAATAATTTAATTAACAAGTAGCTAACCTTCTTTGTGTGTAGAATTCTAATGAAGTCTTTTATTTTTGTGAATCACCTCCCTCCCTCAAATTAATTACCCCCCTTCCTGAAAAACTTGTTCAAGTCTGAATGGTGGATTAAAGAAGGTATGTTATTTAGGATCCTGGAAAATCATATTTGTTTGTGGAAATCCTAGTACAGTCCAAAATGACAAGGACAGAGAATTTGCTGCTGTTTTTTTGTGTGAGATTGTTTTTTGTCCTTATAAACCTCAAAGTATACAGCCATGTTCCTTGACCCAGAAATAGGGGCAAATGAAGCTATTATTCCAATTTTGAAAGCAGTGAATGTTTCTATTAGATTAATCCTGTCATTAATCAATCCAGAACTATTTATTGAGCATCTGTTATATAAAAGAAGTGCTAGTGGAGACAATGATGAATGACTGTAATAGATAAATCCTTCATGTATAGGGTCACCAGGAGATAGATAGCTTGTATTCATGGAGGTAGACATGGGGATTAAAAGAAAATGAACTCTTGAAAATTGCCTTGATAGAGCCATCGTCCATCTAGACTATTTCTGCATTCCATTCTTTGAGGATATGTCACTGATTAAAAGTCATCTTTTATAAAGAAGTTGAAACCTTGAGATATAAGATGATTTGCTCAAGGTCACCTAGTTAATTTTGTGGCAAACTCAGTTTATAAAAAGCCAAGTTTTCTATTTTTCTGCTTAGTATTCTTGCCACTGTGCCTAGGCTACCTTACATATTAACAACAATATAAGAACACGGGAAGACCATCTGTAACCAGAATCATGTTAGCAGTGTAAACATTTGACACCAGAGGAGTTGTTGTTTTTTTTTTTTCAAGAAATAGTTGACTTTTTTAGTTTGTAGAGTCCAAAAAGAAAGTTAATCTTGAGTATTGGCAAAAAAATTTCATGATTAAAATCCCAGGTGGCAAGGTAACAGTAATAAGAAAAAAAAAATCAGAAGTAATAAATTTTAATCAATTTTTTTCTGAAAATCCATATAGTGAGAAATGGTGTAGAAAATTCATTAATTTTGTTCTTGTGGTTGGGAGAAACCTCCTCAGGAAACCAAAGGGTAGCCTACTTGTTTCCAGGTAGTCATCTCTATTTATGTATGAAGTGTTCACTTTCTGCAGTGCTCAGAAGGAAGAGGTTTAAAAAAAAACACAAGGAAACCCCCTGTATTTGAGGTAAGTGTGTTCTTTAGAAAATGGGTTTGAACCAAGCCTATTGAAATTCCTTGATGGGAAAGAAATTTATTGGGTGAGTCTGTGGAGGTTCTAGCAATAAGAATGATGATGATGGTAATAAGCATTTGCTGTCTATCAGGATTTTCAAGATTTTCACCCACTTTATGTCAAATGGTGAGGTTTTGTTGACGTTGTATTGGTAAAAATATACTTTGAATTTTTTTAAAAAGGAGAGGGTGACTAGGAATGCATTTTTGAAGAAGGTGATCAACATAGTTTATCATGGTAATTGCAAAGAAGTGGGACTGTTAATAACAGTGTATTTGGCCATGCTAGAAATTAGTTTTTCTTTGCCAAAGACCTGATAATAAAACCTCACCCTTTAGAATTGCCTTGTTTCTTCCCTTGGTACTCAATGATCAATTAGCTATTCTTTGTAAAATAACTTCTGTTGATAGATTCTGTAAGATACAATGGATACAAGTATCCCAAGCCTTAAGGAACTTTCTAATTGGTTGACAAAAGTTTGACCAAAGATACAAGAAAATTAAGAAATTCTGAATAGGTGGTCTACAGCAATGGTTCTCAAGGTATGATCCTGGGGCCAACACCTGGGACCTATTGCAAATGCAAATACTTAGGTGCTCCAAATGTATTCATAAGAAATCCTGGAGGAGATATGATCTGTATTAAGTCCTCTGGGTGATTCTGGTGTAGGCATTGGAGAACCTCTGTTCTAGATATAACAGGACCATTTGAGCTTCTGAAGAAAGAGAGCTCAGTGTTGCTAGAAGAATCACAGAGGACTTTCTGAAAGAAGTGGCACTTGATTTGAAGATAATATTATCCTTTTAAAGATGATTTGTGCCTTGTTCCTCTACTGTAACCATCTCTTGGGTTTTTGTCTCCAGTTGATATCATTTATTTCTCCCCAAAAATAAATATTTCTCATACTACAAGTATGAGAAGTGTGCTGCAACTACTTTGTTGGGATGAGCTGCCTAACTTTAAAGGAGTACTTTCCAGCAAATGAGAAGCTTTTATCTGGGAACTTGACTTTTAAAGTATCATTATTATTTAGAAGCTATCTAGGCTTTCTCTTTTTCCAATTTAGGACCAAGTAGACCCTCTTGGTACTTATCATCCCAAAGTGATGGACATTGTTTATGATGATGGTCACTAATTTCTCTGTTGAGATTTTACTTCCATAGATGTTGTTTTTCACATCTGTTTTACATACAGTTTTAACATCTGTTCCACCAGTATTTATGCAAACAGAAGATAAATACTTGAATATTCATTAGTCTTATTTTATTTTTATCTTCTGCTTATTTTGCTATGTTTCTGTCATTTCTTCAGCTTCCATAAGCTCTAATCAGAGGAGCAATGAATGAATATTTTATTAAACAGAATGAGGTAAGCCAGAGCTATGCAAAAGAGAGGCCATGTGTCTCAGTCACTTGTACCTACAATAAACTTTGGTTTTCTCAGAATTGAAAATGGATAGAAAGATGGAAAGTATGTTAATGTCTGAAAATTGCTAAGGGGTTTTACCCACTGATCTTAGTTGGGGCCCACTGAGAAAATGAATAAAGCTCATGATTCTAACAGTGTTTAAATTATTAAAATTTTGCATCTGGCCTATGAAAGTGACCTTATGGGAAAGCAGACTAGTACACTTTTGGGTGAAAATATTGGTATCAACTTACAGTTTGGGGAAGATTGGAAAACACAATGTAAGGAAATCTGGGAAAGAAACCTATTAAGTGTTCTTACTCATAAGCGGACCCTGAACTAATACTATAAGAAAGTAATTGGCAATAGCCGGAAACTGCTGGGGGCGAGGGGCAGGGGTGAAGGGTATATAACATCAATAAGGGTACCTGATCTCAAATCAGGCAAAGTGGGGACCAAAGGGGGGTCTCAAAAATTACCTGTACGATGATGTCTTGTATACCTAATCTTGAACTGTACCACACATCTTGAAAATAAAATAAAATGAAAAAAAACCAAAAACACATGTAGAATAATGGAATGTGCCTACCAGAATTGTAAAAGAGGAGAATCTGAACTAGTCCATAAGTCCTGCCTGAACACCTACTCCTGTGTTCAGTTCTGAAATGAGCACTTTGAGATCAGAAATGGATATCTAAAAGGACCAACAGCATGGACATCTTTAGAGACTCAGGGTCAGTTAGGCTGTGCATCTGGTTGATGCTTGCATTCTGCTATTATCCCTGGGGCATGCTCAAACCTGAACTTGAAGTTCTATGCTTACTAACTCTTGAGACCCTTGAAGCTGTGGGCCACTTTGTTTAAAAGTTCTCTCATATTTTGTAAACTTTCACACTTTTTGGTTATTTTTTTATACTCAAGAGACTATGCTAGAATGTTCAGCTGTTGCTCTTCTCTCCTTTGCCTTTTCTAAATCATGTCCAGGTTAACCAGACGTAATTCTTATACCACTTTTTATATGGATGGATGGATGAAAAGTGACCTTGTGTCCTTCTGCCTTTGATACTAGTTTCCAGTGGCTGTTGTAACAAATTACCACAAATTGGGTGGCTTTAAGAAATAAACATTTATTCTCATTGTTTTGGATTCCAGAGTTGAAGATCAAAAGGTCAACAGGGTTGCACTGCCTCTGGGGCCCTAGAAGAGAATTCTTTATTTGCTTTTTTCATCTTTTGGTAGTTTCAAGTGTTCTTTGTCTTGTGGCTGTGTAACTTCAATTTTAGCCCATCTTTCCATAGCCGCCTTCTCACTGCTTTTCCCTCCTCTTTGTGTCTCTTATAAGGATACTTGTGTTGAATTTAGGGTCTACCTGAATAATCAAGGATGATTTCACTTCAAGATCCTTACCTTACTTACATCTGAAAGGACCCTTTTCCCCCAATAAGGTCACATTCAGTTTTCTGGGAAAGAGAAAGTGATCATGTCTTATTGGAGGCCGCTATCAACCCAGTACACCACTTTAGTAACTCTCTTTTTCAATGGTCCTTTAACTCTGGTAACTGTGAACCCCTTTGAATAATCTAATAAGATGTATGTGATTTAACTATAGATAAATACATGTGCTAATAAACACATCTTTATTTAAAATTTAAAGCGATTCAAACTTCATCACCACCACCAAGGCCCAAATTTGTACTGAAGATTGATACACTTAGTCTGTATCCTTCTTGAATACAAATGTCCAAAACTAGCCAGCAATTTTCCTTGGTGATCTGGTTAATATAAAAAGACCAGGATATTGCCTTTTTGCTCTAGATAATATACGTGATTCTGTTAATGCAGAATCATCAAGGTCACCTTAAATATTTTGTCTCTCTGAAATGTTTGCTTATGTTGATCACATGGTGTATGAAAACTCTTAAGCTGCTATTATTATTATTTAACTTGAGATGCACCAAGCCCTATTTCTTTTATCCAATACTGATGTAATTACCCAGGGTAAGGATCTGACATTTTTTCCTGTTACGTCACATTTTATTAAATTCAGCCTATCTCTTCAGTCTGTCAAGACATTATTGGGTCCTGATTCTGCCATCGAGCTTATTGACTGTTTCTTCCAGCTTGGTGTCATCAGAAAATTCAATTTCCATTGACAACCATTATTTTCATGTCTTCAAGTCATTAATAAAAATGATGAACAAGAAAAAACAGACAACAAAAGCTTGCAGCTGACTACTCACACCTCCCTCCTGGTTGATTTTAATGCCTTAATTAGGTACCGTTCAGGCATATAATTTTACTAGCACCTGGCTCATATTTTTTTCATCTTTTTTTCCAAGATGGCTATGGCAGATCCTGTCAAATGCCTTGCTGATATCCAGGTAAATCATGTGCTTTATATTTCCCTGTTCTGTCTGCCTAGTAATCTTTTCACAGAAAGGAATGTGGTTAATCTGACATGATGTATTTTGTGATCCATGAAATAACTGTAAACTATTTGGAGTGGGCAGAAGTGTTTGGGTTAGCTACTCAGAATACTCCAATCAAGGAAGACTTACTGGAGGAAGTGACATTCAAATATGGTAAAATTTTGATAGGCTGGATAGAGAGGTAAGAAGACATTTGTCAAGGTCTTTTTTCACTTTTTTTTTCTTTAGTAAGCTTATCAGCTTTACCCTCCTCTTGTTAAACAAGTGGAAATTTTTGATAAAAGAGGTTCTTTGCCTTGTGGCTACGTAACTTCAATTTTTTCCTGTCTTAGCATAGTTTTCTTCTCACCTCTTGTTCTCTTCTTTGTGTCTCTTATAAGGATACTTGGCATTTAATTTAGGGCCTACCTGCATAATCCAGGACGATTTCATCTCAAGATCCTTACCTTACTTACATCTGAAAAGACCCTTTTTTTCCAACAAGGTCACATTCGGAGCTTGGGAAAGAGGAAGTGATCATATGTTTTGTTAAAGTTTGAAAATGGATTGATGTATACCTTCTGTATAAAATGAATTTATACCTAAAAGATGGAAACACGTTAGTGGATAACCTGGCATCAATGTATTAGATTTGAAAACCACTGAATTTAGCAAGAATGCAAGAGAACAAAGATAATGCAGGAGAGAAACAGCTACATTTAATCTACTTTGCACAGTATTAGACATATATGCAGGGCTCAGGGTTTCTACTACCCACTGCTGAGCTTAAATTCATGCAAAACCTATTCAGTTTTACTGAAGGAGAGACCGTAAGTCCCTCTCTTAAAATCTTTTCAATCTTCTTTCAGATAAAGCTCTAAAAAATTTTATTTAACTTTTATCAGTTAAATAAAAGTTAAACATTCAAAGTTGTTTCCTGGGGTGCATTTAAAATTATGCAATTTATTTAAAACAATTAAATTTTCTTTTCATTTCACAATTTTTGTGTGTCTCTACCCTTCCCATAAGCATTCTCATCTTTCAGATAGCATGAAGAAATGTTCCATGAAGAGAGTCAGTCTCTTATATGTCACTATAACAGTATCTGGGCAGGGGAGAATCCAGACCTGGTAGTGTGATTAAGTCTTGCTGAAATGGAAGCCATCCAATTCCTTGAAAGACTTCAGTTCCCAGCATGATTGGTCTGCTTTAGCATCACTGTGATAGATGTCTTGTATTATAATTGCAAGGCATGCCACCCAAGTGCAGTATGGATGATCAGTCTCTTTTGCCTATTTTTCTAGAAACAATTGATCATTCATATTTATAGAGCTATCAACTGCTGGGCTCTGAAAAGGTCAGTATTGATTATCTAAGTCACACAGGTGGTGTACTTCTTTACTATACATAAATATGAGTTCTTTTTATGAGACTGCTGTGATTTCTTAGGGAAGGAGAAGGGAGAATAGGTGTACACATAATACGCAGTGAGAATTTCAACTAAAATACAGAAATTTAGATTTTACCATTGGCAGTATCATACTTTAGAGTAGCTAATGCATTCCCTTCTCCCAACACACATACATACAATTCACTTTACAGATGAGGAAACTGAGTCCCTGTTGTGGACATAGGAAGAAAAAATGCCAGTGTTTACATGAAGGAGAAATGGGGAGACTGTGTATCTAAGTATGAATGCTGTTTTTTCTGGGTGGTGAATTTGAGGCTGTTGGGTGAATTTTTCTTCTCTGTGCTTTCTATATTTTAAACGCTAATATATGTGTGTAATGCACAATATTACCTTTGCAATTAAAAAAACTGGTTGATTTTAAACCCACTATAAATGACATACTGTTTGGCTGAGTTGTGCAGATAGTGGATTTTCTCCTCAATGGCTCTCAAGGAACTCACTTTGGAAGAACAGCTAAAGTCCAGGCTGCAGTGAATCTTTATCTCTTCCCCAGTCTTTGGGCATTAATGACTGACTGTGGGGCCTTTTCCACTTGTCTTTTCAATATCTTTCCTAAACACTTAGAGTTTTTGGCCACTTCAGCCTCCGCTCTGAATGGCAGTTGGTGAAAGTGGACTACAAATCTATCTTCAGCCGGCGCTGCACCAAGGACGACTATCAGACCTGGCACCTGCTCAATCAGGTACACCCCAGGGTGGGGGCATGCTAGCTTCTAGGAAGAGGAGCTACTGCAAGCCCAGTTTGGTCTCATCTGAGTCTTCCTATTTGGAAGAGGAAGGGAGTAGCCCATCTGAGGTCATAGGGGGAAGAATGGGACACAGGTCCAAACGTGTCTGATGATATTTAAGCACTATTTTGTACCCTGGGACCTATCTATTCATTAAGGTCACTGAACTACCTGGGGAAGAGGTGATGATGATAACTTTGGGAATTGGTTTTTATCCCTGAAGAAATGAGCATTAGACAGATAGTAGGCTCTTCAATGATTTGCTCATATTATCTGTCACTGTGGAAGGTGAGAGCATTTCTCAGGCCAACCTGAAGTAAGAGTCCCAGGACACTGGGAACAGGGCCCCTAAGAAAGTGTGGGGGAGCTGGGGGAGCCTAGCAATTGTGGATATTTATTGCAGTATGAGACATGGGCAGGCTTCTGCATTCTTCAGAACCATTGGGTTCTAGTAATTTGTACCAACTTCTCTTTTTTGTCCTTGACTGGAAATTAGGACTTGGGCATTGTCATGTATCATAGAGGGAGCATTTTGGGCCAACTTTAATTTTCCTGTGAAAATGATGGGGAAAATGTGCCAGAAGTGGACTCCTTTCCACTAGAATTGCCACTGAAACCTTTGAACAATTGCCTAGTGGTCTGTGAGGATGTCTGGAGTCTTTGCATTCTCTATAGAGGTGGAGAAGAAACAGGGTGATGTAGACATCACTGGTATGGGTAGATGAAGGGATGGAAGTGGGCCAGCCTCCTTTAATGTTATTTTTGTGTGATAGTAAAAGATCAACATTTGTATTCTTGAAACCTCTGTATCATTCCTGGGAATGAGACTGCTACATAGAGTGACTAAATGAGAATGAAAAGGCTAATTCTTCTTGTGAAGCTGGTTTATTTCACCTCTTTTTTGTTTTTCTGCCTCTCTCACTACGGAGTTTCTCTTTAAGGGAGAGCCTTGTGTCATGGGAGAAAGGAAAATATTCAAGAAACGTAAACCAGGAGCTCAGTGTGCCCTGGGTCGAGAGCACTCGGGGTCAGTGGTCTCAGAACCCTGTGTCTGTGCTGACTGGGACTTCGAGTGGTGAGTCCTTTGGCATTTCATTACCAATTCCAACCAGATGTTTACCTGTTTATGGGGTGGAAGTGAATATGGAGTTTGGAGCAGAAGGCATGACTCAGAGGTTGGAGGTGAGTCTACTGGCCTGTGGACCTAACCATCCCAGTTACTGGGTCAGAGGGGAGGTCTGCCCCTCTGAAATGAGGACAGGTAGAGGCATGTTCACAGGGTAAAATCACGTTCTATCAGAGCAGCATCTCAAAGGGTGCTTCTCCTCATCTGCATGAAGCAGTCATGTTAGAAAGTGTTGCAGGATTAGGGTTGGGCACTGACAGAGCTTAGAGAGCTACAGTTTTGCATAGTTACCTCCAAACACTTTCACTGAAATTATACTTTTCCATGTGAGCTGTCTCTTAGCATCATTGCCTTTTTTTCTCCTAATGACAAAGACAAAGAACAGCTTTACATCTTACTTACTGATATTCAGATCTCACCAATAGTCAATGACTCCCAAATTTCTAAATATTTACTTTCAGCCCTGACCTCCTTTTCTCTTGATTGGACATATATGTGTCTGTCTGTTTACTTAGCATCCATCTCCTCTTGATTTGCTTGCAGGGATATCAAACTTAATATGGCCAAAGCAAAAGTCTTCTTGAATCCCCCTGTTGGATGCAGCCTTTGGTTCAGTTTTTCTAGCCTTAGTAAAACACATAGCCTTCCACTCAGTTGCTGAAATCAAGATAACAGGAGGGCTTGGCTTCTCCTTTTCCATCACCGTAAGATCCATACAGTTAGCAAGTTCCTTGCAGTTCTACCTCCAAAACACATTCTGACTCTAAGCATTCCTTCCCGTCACCACGGTTATCTGGATCACTCCAAGAGTCTAACTCTCTTTCCACTTCCTCCCGTCACCCTAAAATCCATTTCCCTCACAGAAACCAAAATGACATTTTGAAATTCAAGTCAGAACTTATCACTACTATACTTACAATACTCCAGTGTCTTCCTCTCTTCCTTAAAATATAGTCCCATCTTCTTTCCTTGGCTTGCTCCAATGTGTGGGTGATTTGGTTCTGCGCTACCTTTGTGTCTAAATTCCTTACTGTTTTTCCCTCACTCATTGTATTACAGCCACATTACCATCTTCCCTACCTTAATTAATTCAGGCTTATTCCTAGCAGAGGACCCAGAAAGTACAAGAGTTTCTTCCAAATATCAGCATGGTTGGCACCTTTGAATCACTCATGCCTCAGCAAAAAATATCAGCTTCTCAGAAATGCCTTCTGAGACCACTTAATTTCACTACACCCTGGTATTCTCTAGCACATTTCTCTGTTTTATCGTCTTCTTAGTATTAATCACCATATGAAATGATCATGTTTTTGATTGTTTTATTGCTACCTGTCTTTCCCCAGTAGAATGTAAGTGCTATGAATGCAGGAGTTTTAGACATTCTTCACTGTTGCATCCTCATTGCCTGGCCCATAGTTAACATTTAATAAATAGTTGTGGCATGTTTCTGAATGTTGTCCTTTTAGGAGGGTCTAAAAACCTCTCCAATTCTGAGAATGGGTGCCTGACACTCTGATTCTGGCTGAATGAATCCTTCCTCTGCATCACAGTTGAAAGCTGAAGTTCAATGTGACTATTTTCATAACCCATCCCAGATTAAAAGACAAAGCCAAGGGCTCAGACTTCAGCCTATAAACACAGGAAGGACAGAGCAATGGCAGAGCTGATTTGGGTTTTTCTGGTATTGAGTAGCCAAAGTCAGTCCAAATGAACATAGAGCTGCTGCCCCTGAAATACAGCCCCACTCCATTCATCTTTATTTCATCCAGCTGGTTTTTTGAGCTTGATGTGTACTGGAAGCTATCTTTTGTTTCCTACTTTTTACTAGGAATATAAACTGCAAACCAGCAGAGTGACTATGACTGCTCCCTACCTGCTCTTTGTCCTTGTACTCATGCCTTGGAAAGTTTGGCTTCAGTGAGTTTCATTAAAATGGAATATACTAAATGGAATTTAAATTTGAATAGCAGGGTCCTTTCTGTGGCAGTTTGAGCCTTTGGGGACAAAGAATATTTTCACACTTGGGCAAAATAATTTTCAGTTATTAATCATAATCCAGCAAAATAGTCATAGCAATGAATATAATAGGATACTCATAATTATGACTTGTGACATATTGATGTCAACCTGCATTTTTAGAATATGAATTTCAGGCTTCCTGTGTTGTTCTGCAGACTGACTCCATTGAGGTACACTGTATCCTTGAATATATCATGCTGTATATTCTCCTGTGTCTCTCTGAGCTATGATAGACCACCATTCATTGTGGAGAGGCATCACAAATGAAAAGAAACAAGAATTGTAACATAAGTATTTTATTTTCAGTAATTTCATTAGTATTTACTGCTCTAGACAAAAATTCCAGTACTGCTATTCACAGCTTTTGACCTTGGGACATTTTCTTAATCTTTGTGATTTCACCTCTCCAGCTACAAAATACAAATATATAGCATGTATTTCACTGGTTCCTAAGGAAGAATTAATGAATTCTCATACATCATTAATATAGATGTGTGTTAATTATCATTATATATGTACAATATTATTTATTATTTTATATGTACAATATCATTAGCATTTATCCTAATAATGTACAACATAGGCATACAACACATAGTAGCTGTGTTATTCTTATACCCTAAGGTTAAATGATCCCCACTGTATTTTTAGAAAGTAAACTAGAGTGTACATATCCAAATAAGCATTGTCTTCAAAGTAGTATCTTTGGATGTAACCCATTTATCTCAGTACTGGTGGCATTATTTGAAGTATTTCTGAACACTTCTTTGGGAACTACTGTCAGAATCCATCTCTAAGCATAAAGCATGGTCAGTGGGGAGCCTTTGCAAGACTTTCTATGTTTCTCATGCTTGCATTGGTAAAGGTACCTCATGGATCCAAGACTTTGTAATGTCAGGATCTTTATTCCTATCATTTTAATGAGAAGAAAATGAGCATCTTAAATATAAATTATTTGACCAACGTTTCATAAGTGGGAGAGAAAGAGCTGGGGTTCAAGTGCAGGTCTAGCTAAATCCTATGTTCTCTCCTTTACACCATGTCATTTCTCAAGAAATTAAGCATGTCTTTATTATTTTAGATTTACTTTATGTTTCAGGGGGAAAAAAGGTTTCCAAATTTAGTTATTCTAAAATTAAAACTTATTCCCAAATGACCTAGGTTTACTGCTGTTGAAATTTAACATAGAATGTTTCATGACGAGTAAGTCTAAAACAACTTCAAATGAAGTAGTTTTGCCCTTAGTACTAGAATTGTAATAATAGGCAGAGGGCTTCCAAGGAGAGTTTATTTAATGTTTGTATATGTAAGACATGTATGTTTGCATTTCTATAGCCAATGGCACCTCTTATTAAAAGGAAGATAGAAGAGACACTTGAGCTTGAAGCAGGGTAGTCAAGCAGACAAAGCTATATGATGGGCTACTGGTCATAATCTGGAAACAATAACCAAAAAATTCACATGGCTTAAAAAGTACTTTTTTTTTTTAACCACTCTGAGTATGGGAGAAATAGTTTTGATTCTGAAATTTCTCGATTGTTTACAGTGATTTGGGGAGACAATAAGTATGGTTATTTGAAATTGTCTGTTTTTAAGTCAACTTCAATTAGTATAGCTACTGGTTAAAAAAAGATAGTTGCTTGTCCTAATGATAATATTAGAAATCAGTGTATGGAAACAGATTTATAGCCTTGTCCTTTCTCAATGGTCCTCCATTGAAAATATTATCAGCCAAGGAATCTGAAATGCCCAGCTCAGTTAGTGCAAGCAATTATTATGCACATTCCACTTAGGTATTTTCCTAAGCCAGATCAGATCAGAACATGTTCATTTGATTGGTCCAAACAAAGTTCAAGTCTCAGAGACAGCAGAGAGAGGGTATAACCTAGTTTAATCAGACTGGGGAGGATGAATTAAATGTCTTCACATTGGCAGAATTGAGGGGTACAACCTGAATTCATAAAGGGAAGATATTTTCTACCTGTATTTCTCCTCTGCTAGAAAAGAAGAAGTTTTATAGATTTCAGAAGCATTTATTTGTAGAAAAACATTGACTTTCACAACTTTAACCAGAGCAGGTATCAGTAATAAGTATGAATTTTGCATAAACATTGATGTTTCAACTGAAAAGCCTTATAAATTCCCAGCCTCAAGCTTACTAGAGAGTCACTTTACAGAAAGCTCCATCATGGCACTGGTGAAGGCCCAAGAACAAATCCTCAGTGAGAATTAAGGTTGTCAGACACTAGTAGGTAGAGGAGGGAACATATGAGGGCTCTTGGGAAGGAAGAACCCTTTGGGAGATCCAAATACATTTGTTCAGTGAGATACCGGGGTAGAGCAGAGGTTATATCCAATGGTTCTTTTCTCTGACTTATCCAAATACTCTCTCATTCAAAAACTTTTACAGAACATCAGCTATGTACCAGGTGTTTTACCCAGTTTTTTAGATAATGAATTATCTTACTTAATCTTCTCAACCAACTCCTGAAGAAGAGTCTGTTATTATAGGCACTTTAGAGAAATAAACACACAGAGAGGTTAAGTAGTTTACTCAAGATGATAACATTCTGACTCCAGAGTCTTGAGTCAGAAGTGACTGCCTTCCATATCCAGTATAGTACCAGATTCACAGAGCACATTTATCACAGGATGATATAGAAGATAGAGGGGAAGAGATTTCAGGGATGCCACAGCACATACATTCAGATGTGTCTGAAATCCATTCAACTTTTAGTATTCTGCATATGGAGCGCAAACAAGCATTTTTGTTTTGTTTTGTTTCTATAGTGGACAAGTCAAAGTATAAACAAAACAATAAACAACGTATAAAAAAGAGTTATTACACCGAAAGAAAGCATAACAGAAAATAATAAAAGCATAATTAAATGCTGAATTTTATGCTTCAGAACTACGCTATCCATTATACTAGCCACTAGTCCCACGTGGTTATTTGCATTCAAATGAAATAAAATTAAAAATTCAATTTCTCAGTTGCTTTTGTTAGGGGTTACCCTATTGAATAGCATTCCACTATTATGGAAAGTTCTAGTACTAGTTCTGACTATATGTGCTAGAGGTGGTCAGAACAAAGAGATCACTGATACATGAAGTAATCTTGGAAGGCTTCCTGCAGGAGGAGGTGGTGGTACTCTGTGAATTTCCTGCTGAGTTAGTAAAGAAACATAGACAATCCTTCAAGGAAGTGGACAAGAAACTGACATAAAGAGAATAGATAGATGAGAAAGTTGGTTGTTGGTGAGGAGAAGCATAAGGCAGGTGGTTAAAAAGGATTATGTCAGGAGTAATACTTGAGGAACTGTTGTTGGATTTTTCCAAGCAATTCCTGAAGTGATTAAGATATAATTATCTTTCTTTATTGCTGTATTTAGCCTTATGCCTTAGCTAAATGGTAATGATATTAATTACTAATCCTTTGTTTTTGTTATTATCGTGGCTGCTTCTGTTTGTTGACACTCTGTCCCAAGAACTTCTATCTGCCTGATTCCAAACCTGCCATGCTATATGGCCTCCGAAAATGGGACAGGGGTATCTATAGATCACTGATGCTAGAATCTCAATTGCCACATAGGAGGATGGAGGAATTGGGAGTCAGAGAGGTATGATAGAGCCTGGCATGGTCTGAGAGTTGGGCAACCTCTGCAGCTTGTGCTGAAGACACCATGACTTTTGAACTGTTCTGGCTGTCCCTTATTTAGAATTGGTCTTTTCCCTGGCCAGGATTTGGAAGACATATAGGTTCTTGGAAGTGGACAAGTTTCCCCCTAAATTTTAGAAATTTTAAAGCTTTTATAGTCAAGAAAGACACAGAAGTGACTTATTTCTTGAAGGAAACTGCATGAATGTTTGCAGAATCTGTGGCAGCATGCTTTCCTGAGGCAAATCAAACTTTCTGGTGCAGTCTGTCCAAACTTCAAAATTCAACAGAGAAACACCTTTCCCCAGGAAGCTGGAGCAGCCACTGGAGCTGCTTGTTTGTCTAAATCATGCAGACTTAAGAGCTGGGAGGGAGGCTGGACAGTATGAGAAATTTTAATACATATTTAGCAGAAATTAATGAAGAAGCCCACAGCTTGGGGGCAGCCAGTTTCTGCTAATGTTTTTAAATATGAATGAGGTGCTTTTATTCTTTGGGGCAAAGCAACATGCCTGATGTACCTTTTAAAATTACTGTATTACTAGCAGAGAGCAGAGCTGAACAGAACTGCTGAAGACAGTTACATTTGGCAAAGAGCATGAAGACAGCTTTTCTCATTCCTGAAGGTACTTAAGAGAGTACCTTTCCTTCATAAGTAACCAACATGTTCTACAGTTAGCAGGATATTTAACACATCTAATTCATAAAGAAATTGGGAAATTTTACAGAAGTAGAAAGCAGACACGGCACAGCTCAATGTTTTCACGGATAAATAATGCTTAGAAATAAGATATTCAGTGGTGTACTGGTAAGCATGCAACTACCAGTTCTCTGGGAACAAGCAATAAACCCTGTTTAGTTTTTGCTAATTGTCGTTCACAGTCCCAACATGACAGATTTCAACATAACATCAGTGAATGCAGGATTGGGACAATATAGGTAGCAGCACAGCATTACATAGTTACAGAATATTCCCCCCATACAGATACATACATGTAGCTAACCTCAATAGGATAGATAATATCATAATTTATATATAATACACATTGTATATAATAAAAAAATACAATAGGAATGTACGTGTTTTCAGTATTTGTTACCTTTTATGTAATTTAAGTTTTATGTAACTTATTTTTTAATAGTGGCTTTGCTTAACAACCATTAATTAGCTTGGGAATTTTAACAGTGAGCTCTCATGAGCTATTACAAGTTGGCGCTACACTGAGTCAATGTGAACTGTCAGGCTGGAAGATCTTCTAGAGTTAATTAGGAGACTTGACAAAAAGTGTACTTGGCAGGAATGTTTCTTTCTTCTTCCTTTCTTCTAGTTTCATTTAAACATGGCCATATCAAAGCCAATCTTGAGTTTCACCTTTATGTGTAGCAATCCACAACTCTAGTCACACACCACAGGAATCTTTCAAGATACTCTCTGGGTTCACGCCGGAGTATCATTTATAGCCTCACAGTCTTCCTGCAGAGATAGATATAAAGGTGACTAGAATATCCATTCACTCAACAAATATTTGCTTAATACCTGCAATGTCCTAGGTACTGTTCTGAACTCATATTGGTTAAAAAAAAAAAAAAAAGACAAAGATTATTGCTCTTCAGTAGCCTCCATTTACAGTTTCTAACATGTTATGACTCCAAAGATTTTATCTGGGGCATCAGGGATGGATTCATATGACAGATATCAAAAATTAAGTAGCAGACTACTATACACAGAAAATGATAGAGGGCTTCAAGTCCAGTGCATAACACATGCAAAGATAAAGAGGGTTGAGAGGGCTGACTAGGAGTGTTCAGTTAAGTGTTTGGTAGAAGAAAATGGGTGACAAGGTGGGGTGGGGTCAGAGAAGATAACGTATATTAGTTTTTTGATCAATTGGTACTTCTTACCAGTACTATTTAATGCTCTACAGCATACTATATTGTTTTGTCCTTTAGCTGGGTATAGGGGATGTGATATCTCTCTCCCCCAAAGTTTGAAAACCCTTTGAGAATAGGGATTGTCACACTTCTTCCACAGAGAAGGGCACACATTGAGTGATAAATAAATGTGAAATTAAATTCGTAGTCCCAACTCCCCTTCATTCCTATTCTAGATATGCATACATATAATTTGTCTCTGTTTTTGTTGGACTTTCACAAAATCTTGGCTCAAAGAATATGAAAAAGAAAGGTATGAGTGCTAAGAAAGCAACTTCCTTTCCTGTTGCTTTGTGCTTTATCAACACTCAGTGGATTAATACTTGTATGTCCAGTTTATTCTACTCAGTCTGTGGGTTTGAGGAAACCTTAGGATGCTTAACATAGAAGCATGAATTCTGTTGCCAAGGGAAACAGCCCTCATGATGGGTTACAAGAACAACAATACCTTTTACCTACTTTATTGCTCTTCTTCTACTTGACATTTAAACACTTAAAAGCCTTATGAAACTCCAAGAAGTAAGGAAACATGTTTGAACTTCAGGTGGGGACCTTCCTCTCCTACACTGGTCTGTTACTTCCTCCTTTTGTAGTGGGAGAAAAGGAGGAGAGTATCAAACTTTTGTTTCCTCATTTTGTTATGGCTAGAATTTGGGGATTTTACAGAAACACAGAAAAGGGCTACAGTGTAGTTTTCTTTTATTTTTATTTTTTGAGAAATAGGACTCTGTGTCTTATATAGTCAGGAAGAACGTCTGTGTGTATACATATGAATGCGCATTTATATATTTGTTTGGGAGAAGGTGAGTTTGCAGAAAAAATGAAAATAAAATATATGAAGTCAATTTTGGAGCAACACATATTTACTCATTTTGCAGTAATGTATCTTGACCTTTAAAGTCATCCTCCTGGTTATCATCTACTTATTTCAATAGTTCTACTGTGACCTAAAATATTCTTTTATAGCATCCTCTAACCTTATTCCCAGGCCAGTGTACCTGCCACATTATTTGTATCAATACCTTTTTAACACCTAGAATTTCCACTTTATTATTCATGACTTTTTTCCTATACACTAAACTCCAAATGACTTGGGATTATTTCTAAATCTAACAATCCATTTTCAAAAGAATTAATGTTTGCCCTCAATGGAAACATTTAAAAATAATGTTTTGAGTCTTTTTGGTTCATGATAGGGATATGTGTGTGTTTGTGTGTGTTGGTGGGTATTTTAGCATTTGTATATATTCAATTATGCAATATTCATTTTCCTGACAGTGACTATGGCTATGAGCGACATGGGGAGAGCCAATGTGTCCCAGCTTTCTGGTACAATCCAGCATCTCCATCAAAGGACTGTAGCCTTGGTCAAAGCTATTTTAACAGCACTGGGTAAGTAAAACACCTGAAGGAACTCAATTCACTGCTTTCCTGTTTCCCTAAGTTGTGATCAAAGGGAATGCATTGCTACTGAAGAAGATGGAGTGTAGATAGAGTTGTTTATGACAAATGGCTTTTGAGGGAAACAGAGTTGTTTAGCCCAGAGTATCTGTTTGGGGAGCATCTGAAGAAATTTCTGGTCAACCAGATTTTGATACCTTTTGCCATTTACCCGTGATAGACCATAGTTATTGTTTTACTTAGGCCTTTTCTTTTTTTTTTTTTTTTGAGTTGGAGTCTCGCTCTGTCACCCAGACTGGAGTGCAGTGGCCGTTCCTGGCCACCGCAGCCTCGACCTGCTGGGCTCCAGCGATCCTTCCACCTCAGCCTTCCGAGTAGCCAGAATTACAGGCGTACGTTACTACGCCCGGCTGATTTTTTGATTTATTGTAGAGAGGAGGTCTCGCTGCCCAGGCGGGTCTCGAACCCGCGGGCTCAGGCAATCCACTCACCTCAGCCTCCCAAAGGCGCGGGATTACGGCTGAGCCACCGAGCCCGGCTCTACTTAGGCCTTTTCATCTGGAAAGAGATGCAGCCTTATTACTTGAGCCTCGAGTTTAGTAAATTTTAATGCAAGTGGTATGCAGATATTACAGTGTTCTCCAGTGATAGATGAACTGAAGCTCTCATACACTGATGCTGAAAACTTAAAATGAAATTTTAAAAGTGCCATTCTAGAAAACTCTGGAATAAAAATGTCACGGTACACACAGCTTTGATGCTGTCCATCAAAAGAGGACTGGATTAAAAAAATGTGGTACATATACATGATGGAATACTACACAGCCATAAAAAGGAACAAAATCATGAATTTCGCAGCAACCTGAATGGAACTAGAGTCTATAATACTGAGTGACCTCTCACAGAAACAAAGATCCGAGTATCACATGTTCTCACTCATATAATGGACCTTTAACATCCAGTGTAATAGTATAAGAAAATGACTGACAGTAGTGGGAAACTATGGGGGGGGGAGGTGGGATTAACAGTAGCAAATATCTGTCTGGGGATGGGGAAACACCTCTTATCAACAGGGTGCCTGAATGAAACATATTTGTATACCTAACCCTTAACTGTACCCCACAAAACCATAATAAAAAAATATTGATTATTGATTAAAACAACAACAACAAAAAGATAATTCCTAAATTATGTGTATTTCTCTTTTTGTTTACTCATTAGTTACTATTTCAGGTACTTAAAAAAAAAGTTTCCTTGGAAAGTTGTTGTTTTGCCTTTTCCTTTGCTGCCTCTATAACCCAGGACAAATTTGGCAAGTAGATGGGAGATCTAAAATAGCACTTCTCAAATTTTAATGTGCCTGTGAATCATCTGAGGATATTGTTAAAATCTACCTTCTGATTTGGGAGATCTGAGGTTGAGACTCTTCATTTCTAACAAGCTCCCATGTGATGTTGATATTGCTGGTCCCTGGACCACTCTTTGAGTAGCAAGGGACTAAGTAATTCTGGACACCAATCTTACTCTTCCATTGAATCTTATGTCATCTCTGATAAGTTATTCGCTTTCTTGGTACTTTTACCATACCTGATTATAGCATACTGGTGGGTACTATTTACCCAGCTAATATCAACAGAAGGGAAAAAAAAATGTGAAAAAGAAATGTTGAGTGGTTGGAACTACTCTGAAAAGCATGGCATTTTAGCCAAATATTTCATTCTGAGAAGATTATTTTTGGAGTCTAAGTTGGAATTTAAGGACTTTTGGTGTTATTTTATTGTTGGAGTCTAGTTTAGGGATTTAGGCCATTCAAACTGCAGATTCAACAGCAGGAACTTAAGGAGATGTGATGTCAGAGAACAAAGTTCTAGGAAGTTTGAGGAAGGGAAATATAATGGGTACAGGTGATCAGCTGGGCCACCAAATTTCCAACCAGATTATAACTTGAACATAATTGGAGAAGAATTGTATTAGGGCATCTCATATGATCATGTGACATGTATAAATAGACCCAATTTTAAGCAACTTAGCCATACCAAAACCCCAAATAGACAACAAAATAAATCAAGAAGAGAAAAGGGAAAAGCCCCTCCAAAGGATAGACTATAGATGTCTACCATTATCTCCAAGATATGTAAATGTTGTCTCATTGAGTTGATGGCCAGTTGAAACTGAAGAATAATAAAAAATACCAAGCTTACATTAAGACAGGGTTCTCACTGAAATATCTATTATCAGTAAAAAATAAACATCTTATGATGAAAGGTCAGTAAAAATTGATTACAAAAGTTTGTTTATCTGGACCACTGATAACCAATGAACTATAATGTGAGCCACATATGTAATTTAAAATTTTCTAATAGCCAAATTAAAAATGTAAAAAAGGCTAAATTAATTGTAATAAAACATTTTATTTAGCCCGATATATCCACAATATTATCATTTCAACATACCACACTAACTACATTTCAAGGGCTCCATAGATAGAAACAAATTGAGCTACCATATTGGACAGCACAGCTCTAGACCTCTTATGAGCTCAGTTGGAAATTAAAAATGATATATATCTACAAGAGAATATATCACAATTTCATCTGAGACAATAACTACATACAACATTTATTTAACGTACCCCTGAGATCTCTGAATGGAAGTGTAACTCAGCAGTGGGGGAAGTCAGGGAAAATGTCAGGTCTGATAGAGGACGAGTATCATTCAAGAAGAATTCAAATTTCTCTTCTTCCAAGATCTCCAGAAGAAAGCAACATAGATGGATTGGTTAATTATTCTTGGCATAAAATATGAAAGAAGGCAAGATATGATATTGATAATGATGATGGTGGTGATGGTGGTAGTGGTGGTATGCTTATTTATGTGATTCTACCAGATCATTAATTTTAGTTTACCCTTACAGATAGTGATGTGTCTGGAAATAATGTCCAGCACGTAGGTTAGGGTTGCAGGCAAGCTCTTGACTTGACTTCACATGCTGGGGTTGGTGGGCAAGGGAGAGGACATAGTATCATTGTATATAATTACGTCCTTATCACAGAAAATCACAGTGCTTTGTCATGTGGTTTTTTGGCGCTGTTCTCCTCTGTACGGTAATATTACCTAGTGGGATTGAATAGGAGTTTCAGATTTGTGCTTCTGATTTGGATTTTATGTTGAGTGAAAAATGAAATATCAGCAAAGAGAAAATATCCCAGTGACTCCGGAGTAAGGGCTATTAGGCATTAGGGGAAAGAATGATATCCTGGAGGTAGAGGGAGGTTAGGAAAAGGCATTCTGATCAGAGTTAGAAGAAATCTGATGTTCTAGCTGCTTTTTTGGCACAGAGAAAGCTGGAGATGGCCTTAGGGAAATAGAAACAGTTCCCTCCTTCATAGGGAGAAGCACCTGCTTTTCCCAATTCCCTAGTCCAATGAGTCTGCCTCCTCTTTTGTTGTATGTGAGTCAGATATTGATTTTTCTTGTCTGGTTTAGACTCTGATCCAATCTGTGGCTCGCCAGGTAGGATCAATAATACTGTTTAAGGAGCTACTCTTCCTGAGATAGAGGGAGGGATAGCAGTTCCTCAGCATTTGTTGAGCTTCATAGCTGTCTGTCTTCTTTGAAACTCAGTTTTTAGGGGCAGCTGTCTTGCTTTTGCTCTCTTGCCTTCTCTTTCTAATACACACAAACTACACCACTACCAGTTGTCAATTCTCCTTAGGTACCGCCGAATTGTATCCAACAACTGCACAGATGGGCTGAGGGAGAAGTACAGTGCCAAGGCTCAGATGTGCCCTGGAAAAGCTCCCCGGGGCCTCCATGTGGTGACGACTGATGGGCGCCTGGTGGCAGAGCAGGGTCACAATGCAACCTTTATCATCCTCATGGAGGAGGTAGGTGTCTACCTGGGTCTCTGAGGTCATCTCACAAGCATTCCTTTCCCTGTTCCCAAAGAGGAAAGAAAAGAAGAGCTTACATTCCCCAGCAGCAAAACCAAGGGTCAGAAGCTGAGACTTCTGGGGACAAGAGTAGAAGATGACTTGAGATATTTAGAGACACTTCTCCCTTTATTGCACAACAAAAACCCAGGCTGCCATGGGGGCCCACTTGTCACTGTGGCATGAAGAGCTGAATATATTCTACAGGGTTCCTTTTCAGAGTCTGCTTTGCTGAGGGAATGTCTATTACCATAAGATCATAAACTGTAAACTTTGCCAAAAGAAAGAAATTCAAATTTTATCCATTACTTTTAGGAGGCTCTTTTGCTTTATTCTGTCCCTTAATCCCACTGATTAGAAAAGCCCTCAAAGCTTTTAAAAGGTCTTGAAAGTATGAGTGTGATGGTGGGGAAGATTATTGGAATCCTTTTAACATCTTTATAAAGAATGTTGTATTAGTTGCTTTTCCATCAGCTAGATGCTCCATTAGATCACGTTTTAGTGTTTTCTGCAATTTGAGCAGTGAAATCAGACTGCATATATTCCTTCTATTATGGGAATGACTCTGTTGTCTGTTTCTTGTTCCCTGTATGAACACTTAATTTCTTCCCAAACTAGGAACATTTCAGGCTCTCCTTGATGGCGGTGAAGCAAGAAGGCTTTCCTGATTGACAAAGCCCTCTAAATTTATATGCAAATTACTCTGTGCTCCTGAGGTCTTGGAAAGAGGGCAAAGCAAGCCAGGAGTCTTTTTATGTTTTATTTTCTCCCCCACAAGTATGAGCACTTCAGAAACCTTTAAAGTCAGGACCATGCTAGACAGGATAGTAAAAGTTCCTTATCCTAGGCTGACAGATTTTTCAGCCTTCAGTCATACAAGATGCTTGAATTAAAGGACTTTAAGATTCAGAGGAGGTCATTATCACATTTCCACTAGGGAGTTTCCAGGACCAGAGCTATAAAAACCTACTCTTGAATGGATATGAAGAGCCATGATCTTATCCATTTGAATTGCCTTCAGTTCATTTCCACTTTAATTTATATTCATAAACTCAAGGATAGTTGACATTGTGTGGGGGGCAAGAGAACACCTATCAATATTTCATTCACATCTGGGCTGCCATAGGGGAAGAGATGGAAAGTGAAACTATGATCCTTCACATTGATTGGGCAGAAGGACTGACTTGTAATTACAAAATGTTGTATTTCTCTCTTTATTCCATCATCCATCATTATATATGAACAGAGTGATACTATTCCTCAACATGCAGGATCTTTGCTTTGTGTTGAGGTTCATTGTATTCACCTAAAGTGTTGGCCCAATATAATGGGGAGGGATCAAGAGGGTTGAGGTTCAGCACTGTTCCTTAAGAAGCTAAGGGCTGGCTTGGGCTGGTAAGATACATTCATCTGAGACATTGACATCATGTCACCAGGAAGCACCCAGAAAGCTCTTGGTCTTCCATAAAGCAGTGGTGTCTATGAGCTAAGATGGTCAGAGAGGCTTCAGGGAAGAGGGAGTTTAGGTAAGTTTAGGGAAGTCCAAGGATAAGATATATAATTTTGGATAGTAAGCAGGATTCATTTATAAAATGGGAATAATTGTTTGACCTCACATTCTTATTTTGAAGATAGCATTATATAGCATGAATTAAATGATTAGCAAGTTCATGGCACATAATAAATACTAAAAAATCATACCTATAGCATGGCAGTTGAGAGCATTAGTATTGAAACCAGACTATCTGGGTTCAAAAGTTGGGTCTTCCACTACTCGCTATGAGACTTTGGTTGAACTACTTTAGTTTTGCACACATTTGTAAAATGGGATGATAGTATTTTCTATAGTATGAACTGTTAAAGAGATACTTGCTTGGAACTACAAAAAACAAAACAAAACAAAACTGTGAGTAGCAGCTATTACTGTGATTGCTATTATTATTATTATAACAAAGAAAAATAAAAATTAAACCATGTATATGAGAGAGTCAGGGAAGCCCTTGGCTGTCCCACTTCAGAGTTTCATAGAGGTTCTACATTATGTTGCCAGTGTTATAACAACTCAGGGTGCCCCAAGCTTGGGCATACAGGAACAATAGGTCCATAGTGCCCAAGTGGATATTAGATAGGTGTCTGTGTTGAGGATGTTTCTGAGGACAAAGACTGTATGTTCTCAGAAGGTGATGCTAAAGCCACAGAAAGACACATCAGATAGGAGACGATTTGGACCATGTGAATTGACCCAACTGCCATCCCCTTTTGCAGGGTGATCTCCAAAGGACAAACATCCAGCTTGATTTTGGGGATGGGATTGCCGTGTCCTATGCTAACTTCAGCCCCATCGAGGATGGCATCAAGCACGTGTATAAGAGTGCAGGAATTTTCCAGGTGACAGCCTATGCAGAGAACAACCTTGGCTCAGACACAGCTGTCCTCTTTCTGCATGTGGTCTGTAAGTAGCATAAACCACCCTCCTTCTTCCTTTCCTTCCAGTTGGCAGACTTCCAATAATTCAGAGCTGAGGCCAGGTTCAGTGTGACTATTGCTGTGACCTAAATCAAAAGATTGAGAAGCATACTCATTTCTGTTTCAGATTTTTATGATACTGAAATAAATTATTTTGAAAGTTTGGATCATATTACCAACTGGCCCCTCATTTTCAGCACCACTACTTTGATGTAAATGCACACATGCACACGCATTCAGGTTTGTATAGGTTCACATTCGGGGAATCCTGAAAAGACAAGAAATAGAAACCCATCTGGTTGATGATCTCAGGCTCATTTTCAATTTATCATAAGGAAAACAGCATAAGTCAAAGTAATTTCTGTTGGAAGAGCCAAAGAAGGATTAAAGGAACCCCTTTAGATTTTTTAAATGTAGTACTAAACACACAAAAACATTTAATTTTTACATCTGAGATTACTGTAAGTTCATTCTGTTTTAATACTTCTAAGAATGCTTCAAAAATGATGTGTTGTCCTAGAATGTATTTCACTGCTATTGGCCATTGCTTGGAACAAGCCAAATCAGTAGTTGAAGTTCCAAAATATTTTGTTTGAACTGAATTCATTTTGTGTACAGCAGGAACTTAAGTATTGTGGTGGGTCAAGGAAATGTTGTGGGACTGGAATTGGTTTCCTATACCTTTATTATTGACATTCATGGATCTAAGGACTTTTGTGGTTCTTACCCACAATGGATTTTTATGAGAGAGTCAGGGAAGCCCTTGGCTGCCCCACTTCAGAGTTTCATGCTATATATGGCATAAATTATAAGTTTGAAGAGTCTAAGTAGAAGACAAGCAACAATTTTCCTGTTAGCAACTCAATGATGGCATAAACTCTACTATATAAACAACTTACACTTAAGATATCCCTGGCAAATACTACGCTAGCTAGTCTGCTATCTCTCCAGTCACAAAACTAGTACAAGGTTTAGTGACAGGGATGTGTGTGAGAGGAGATCCGGATTATAGATCAATTATGTTCTTTAAAATGCTAGTCTACGTGAGCATGAGATAAATTATTTCATCTCTGGATCTTCTAAACTCCAATTTTAAAAGAGCTTTATTCTCACTGCTACCTTGCCTCACAGGGTTTTATAACCGTAAGCTCATAAAATACCCTATCCTTCACTAATTTATTCAACAAATATTTGTTGAGATCTTAATATGTGCAACGTACTCTGCTAGGCACAGGGGGTAACTGTAGATATGGTCCTGCCCTTAGAATTTATGTTCTACTGGGAAAGGTGGGGGAGCTGCTGAAAATTGGTCATTAATATGCAAAGTGGTGATATCCACACCAAACCAACTACTGTCATTCTATGCCAGAAGCACCAGGTCAGAAACCCAGGTGGGTGGTATGTAAGGTGTTTATGAGCCCAGGTTTAGAGCAAGGGAGACTTGTGCTTGAATTCTGATCATGTTCCTTTGTTGCTAAGATTGGTATACTTCCTTAACCTTTATAAGCCTCTAATTGCTCATGCTAAATACTTATCTAGTAGGGAGACTGTGAGAATCAAATTGGATAATGTGTGTGTGTTCCCAAGACCCCCACCAGGTTTGTGATTCACTAGGAGGATTCATAGGGCACAGCATATAGTTTAATTCATGACTATGATTGATTTATTGCAGTGAAAGGATACAAAGCAAAATTAGCAAAGGAGAAAGGCTTAGAGGGAAAGTCTGGAAGAAACCAGTCACAAGCTTCCAAGAGCTCTCTCCCCATGGTATCACATAGGACACGCTAACTCCTCCAGCAGTGAGTTGTAACAGCATGTGTGAAAAAAAGAAACTCATTGGAGACTCAGTGCCTATAGTTTTTTACTGGAGGCTAGTCATGTAGGTATCCATAGCCTGGCACATACCAAAACTCTAGGTGGAAAGCAGGTCTTTAGAATAAACCATATTGATTGCAAGATCAACTTAGGCAGAGTAAACCACTCTTATCAGCTAACTATTGACTGGGAGCCAGCTAAGGACTGGCCTTGCATGCAGACCTTTCTAAGGACTGCAATTTCAGTCTCTTACTTTTTTTGCAGTGTGCAGAACAATACTTAGCACCCAGCTTGGCACATGATGAATATTACCTGTTATTGTAGTAATTACTAAGTACTTCCTATTAACTTTCCCCCTGACATTTTTGCTACATTTAAAAATGAAGACAAGGAAAGAAAATGGACTTTCTTCCATTCTAAGGACCTGCCCCACCCATATTTCTGATTCTGCCATGAGTGGGCTTTGCCTTCCACATGTGAAGGCTAATGTATCTTAGTGGCAAAAAAACACAACAGCAAGGAACAGGTTCATGCTGTGGGTTATGTGCTCGAAGGAGGAAATGTTCCTTGAAACTTTTATCGTGCTCATAATTCCCTCCAAATCAATCATGACTGCATTTACCAGACAGTTATTATAGTGAAAACTGCTCTTGGCCTTACCTTGGGCCATTAGCTAACAAAAGTAGTTGTTATCTGCCCATAATAACCAATCTCGCACAGATTATTAGATTTTTATCAAAAAGGGCACTATTTGACAGTGAAGATTTTAAGAGTTTGCATGTTTCCTCCTGAATCCCTTCAGATATTTTTTCTTCTAACTGATCCTTAGTTTGTCTCTACACTGGAAGTTGAAGTTTCTGACTCAGGAACTTTTCTCAAAAAGCTGTTACATGATGTTGTTTCTTATAATTATTTTTAACAAACACACTTGACCTCAAGCTGGAATAAAGACCATGTATGATGGTGTTCCAATTCATGAAAGCCCTATCCCTTTTGTGTTTGGCATGAGTGTACAGAGAGGAGGTCTCCTTTTATCTTTCGGTCATTGAGAATGTCTGATAGTGTCAGCCCTGACGGAGTCAAGGTCCCTGAGTGACAGAAAGCCCAGAAGAAACTCTAGGGCCACAAGCCATAGCTACATCATTGCTTAACTGTGGAAGAGCTCACAGTTCCCATGAGGTGGCTTGGGAAATAGGCTTCATGCTTTTTGGGGGACTAGTGGTAAGAAGAGAAACAATGAGTTTCAGGGTAAAGGGAACCCCTTTCCTAGCAGGGGAAGAATGAGAGATCTGAATGTGGGCATGGAAAAAGAGTCTAAGGTGTTAATATAAGAACTAAGGCTGCTCATCTCCCTCCTGAGATATGGACTAGTCAGGGACCCCTTCCCAGAGCCTCTTTCTCTTCCTCATTGATCAGTGAAACAGACAATAAAGAGAAATAAATTAGGTAAACCATCAAAAGTGACTAAATAAAGCAGTGAAAGTGGGCATTGTTTCACACCTTGTGCTTTTTTTCCTCTCATCTGTCTAAAAGAGATACTCATTAGAGACTCAGTTCCCATAGTTTTTAGTGAGGACTTGGCATCTTTGCCTGGCATGTAACAAAACTCCAGATTCCCAATGGAAAGCAGGTGTTCAGAATAACCATGCAAAATTATACAAAAATAATAATTCAAATTTTATTATTTAAAATAATTAGACCCCAGCCAAGTGTGCATCTAAAGTGACAAGATTGAAATTATTTTTTGGAATAAATCTTGAGGTGCCATATATCTGGGGACAAACAGAGAGCTTTATTCAGAGAGCATTTTCAAGCTGTAGATACATAGATTCTTGAACACTTGTTGATTGTTCAGGAAAGTACAATCTGAGCTAGCTTGTCTCCCCACACAAACAGCAGTTCCTGTCCAAATAAGTTTTCCTTCAATATAAAATTACCTATCACACAGAACAAGCCCAGTGAGATTCAGGAAAATACCCACTAGCCTCAGAGGGACTTCTAACTTCTACTTCAAAATATGGTGGTAATAGTGGGGAGTAGTGGTAGAAATCATGCAGGCCAGGCACGGTAGTTCATGCCTGTAATTCTAGTACTTTGGGAGGCTAAGGTGTGAGGATTACTTGAGGCCAGGAGTTTGAGACCAACCTGGGCAACATGGCAAGAACCTGTCTCTACCAGAAAATAAAATTAGCCAGGCATGGTAGTATGCGCCTGTAGTCTGAACTACTTGGGAGACTGAGGCAGGAGACCAGAAGTTTGAGGCTGCAGTGTGCTATGATCATGCCACTTCACTCCAGCCTGGGCAACAGAACAAGACCCTGTCTCAAAAAATAAAAAAGAAAGAAAGAGAAAGAAAGGAAGGAGGAAGGAAGGAAGGAAGGAAGGAAGGAAGGAAGGAAGGAAGGAAGGAAGGAAGGAAGAAAGAAAAGAAAGAAGGAAAGAAAGAAAACCACATATAATTAACTATATGGTAATTATATGGTACTTTAAACCACACAACACTTTCATATGCTCTTACTATTATAAGGAAGACAGGGCAAGTGTTGTTTCTATATTTTTAGAAAAGGATAGTAGTTTCTATAGGATTGACATTCTGGAAGATAGAAGAAAAGATCATACAGGTAAATCTGTGCCAGAGATTAAATGAGAAGCATCCTTCTGCTTTCTTTCCTTTAAACTTACCTGTCTCCAAAATTGCTAAGAATACAAATAATGAAGACTAGATGGCTTGAAAAATGTTCCATCTATAAGAAGAATTCAAGGTCCCCAGGCTAAGGAGATGTCCTTACCACAGTTGTGACCTAAGACCTTTTTCATATTGAATTCTCTTTAGTTGTGTTGCACTCATCAAATCAATAAAAAGGTGGAAACCAGAAAAATTTGCTCTATCATGGTATGAAGAGATAATTAAACTACTTTAGTTAGATTTGATTATATAGGAAGGATTATTAGGTAAGGGAAAGAAGGAAAGAGGAGGAAAGGAAGGAAAAAAGAGAAAAAGGAAAGTAAGGGAGGAAGGGAGGGGTACGGGAGGAAAAAAGGAATAAGTGGGGGTTGTGGGGAAAATCCTGCAGAGTTAAAAAATAAAAATAAAATATCTACCCCTGAAATGCAATACTGATACATTAACATATTTTCATCAGCATTTTCTTCTTCTCATTTTATTTTAGAAATGAATTAAACTAAAATCTTCACTTACTGTGGCAAGTGCGTATTCATGTATGTTCTTCTCCTTGCTACTTTAGAATGTGATGCTGCTTATACCAATTTTCTGAAGGAAAAAAAGAGACAAGTTTGGTCATCTTTAAGCACGCAGATTTTTAGAAATTATTTAGGAGTCTGGCATTTTTTTTAATCCTTGGATTCAAGGAGCTATGCTTTCCCCTTTTTGTAAAATGGCCTTGCCAGCTTCTGAATGACACCCACTGTGTGTACTGCAGATGACAAGGCACAATGGCCAATTGTTGAAGGGGATGGAAACCAATTAACAGTTGAGGATAATGGAACCGGCATCCATACAATGCGCTGACCCCAAATCACAATGCAGGCTAATCATCAGAAACAAAATAGACTGCTGTTTATCTTCCTATTTATTGGCTAAGTGTCTAGTGAACTAGCTTTGTCCTTGGATTGGAGGTTCATAAGCACTCGTGGTTAGGTTTATCAGATATAAATTAAGTTCAGATGCCACTCAAAAATCTGAAACCTGATTTGTGTTCCTTGGTATACCCAGTGCTTCATTTCAAGCATGTGCACACACAGTCACACACACTTCCCAACTTTTGTGAGTTTGTGATTTTTCCTTTATTACAGGGGATGGTAATAGGAATTAAGAATCTAGTGTGTAATAAAGTTTGACCATTTATTCCAGGAATATAAATACAGACCTTGTTTTTCCTCTTCCCTTAGGTCCTGTGGAGCATGTTCACCTCCGAGTTCCATTTGTCACCATAAGAAATAAGGAAGTCAACATCAGTGCTGTCGTGTGGCCCAGTCAACTGGGGACCCTTACTTATTTCTGGTGGTTCGGCAATAGCACAAAGGTTCGGCCCTTTCTGATCAGTGTCAAATTCGATCTGTACTGAATGCTTCTATGCTGTAGCTTCTGTGTGGCTCTTGGGGGCACTGGGGATGCAGGCAATAAGACATGCTTAATAAAGCTGTGAACCCACAAAATCGAACACTACGTATCTTCCCACACCAGGTTCATTACTTTAATAGGGAAAGTTCAAATAATCCTAGAGGTGTGATAGTACTTTCAGAAATGATACAAATCTGCATGTTCTTGCTTCTCTAGTCAGTATTTCCAAAATTTCATTTGCTCCATTTTGTTTTAATCTTGGCCTTTTCACTCACTAGTCACATAATATCAAGGAAGTTACTTAGTATCTCTGATATTAAGTGACTCAGTCTTTGGAATGTGAACTAGATATCTAAATGCAGCGTTGTGAAAATTAAAGAGAATAACACCTGTAAGCAGCCTTACCAATAACTACTAGGTGTTCTGCAACTGCTGGCATTCTTTTTAGGAAAGTTACTGAAGTTGTCACATCACAAAGAAGGAAACGAAAGCAGCCAAAGCTGGGTTTGGTGGCTCAGCCTGTAATCCCGCGCCTTTGGGAGGCTGAGGTGAGTAGATTGCCTGAGCCCGTGGATTTGAGACCCACCTGGGCAACTTGGCAAGACCTCATCTCTACAATAAATGAAAAATTAGCTGGGCATGGTAGCGCATGCCTGTAGTTCCAGATACTTGGAAAGCTGAGGCAGAAGGATCGCCGGAGCCCAGCAGGTTGAGGCTGCGGTGGCTGGGAGCGGCCACTGCATTCCAGTCTGGGTGACAGAGTGAGACTCCAACTCAAAAAAAAAAATGAAAGAGGCCAAACTCTGGATTGTCTCTATACTCCCTGCTCCCAGCAACTGGTGATGGAATAGCTGTGTCAAGAATGACACCATTGTATGGTAGAAGCTTGAGCAAGTAGGCTGAGGGTTCCTCAATTTAATTAATCTTCTTAATATTCTTCTGTGTTTCTTTAGAAACCTTTTTTACAAGCAGTTTTAAGTTCACAGCCAGCAAAATTGAGAGGAAGGTACATACAAAGATTTACCATATATTCCCTGCTTCCACACATACACAGCCTTACCCATTATCAACATCCCCCACCAGAGTGGCACATTGGTTATAACAGATGAACCTAGATTAACATGTCATTGTCACCCAGAGTCCATTGTTTCCATCAGGGTTCATTCCTGGTTTTGTACATTCCATAGGTTTAGACAAATGTATAATGACATGTATGAGAGGGGATCCCAAAAAACTCACAATTATCCTTTTGAAGGATGGCCCTCTTGTAGTACAGGCTCCCCCTGCTAGGTAATGTTCTAGAAACCCATCAAAATCAGTGTCCCAGCTAGCATTGTTGGGTAACACAATTTGTGGAAGAAATGTCCCCCAAGTTGTGGCAAACAAGTGACTGGTTCTTCCACCATGACAACACACCTGCCCACACTGCACTATTTAGCTGTTTTGTTTTTGTTTTTGTTTTTTTTTACCAAAAATGGCATAACCCCCACGCCCCACCCTCTCTATTCATCCAAGCTCACCCTGAGCAATGTTTTTTGTTTGTTTGTTTGTTTGTTTCCTGATGAAAAAAGTCCCCAAAGGGATACCTTTTGCTGATGTGGAAAAGGTGAAACAAAAGAATGGCAGAGCATTAGAAGGCATCAAAATTGACAAGTTTAAAGACTGTTTTAAGCAGTGCAATGGAAAAAGCATCCGATAGGTATATTGCATCAAACAGAGAGTACTTTGAACATGACTGAAGTTTAAACATGTAAGAATAAGTACACAATTTTTTATAAATAAATTCTGGAGTTTGTTGAGTCCCTTCTCTTATCTAAAATGTATCAAACACAATTGTTCAACTGTCCTAAAAAATACTGTGTTCCATCCGTTCATCCCTCCCTCCCTCCCCACTAACTCCTGGCAACCACAGATCTTTTTACTATCTCCATAGTTTGCCTTTTCCAGAATGTCATATAGTTGGCATCAGAGAGTATATAGCCTTTTCATATTGGCTTCTTTCACTTAGTAATATGCATTTAAGTTTCTTCCATGTCTTTTTGAAGCTTGATAGCTCATTTCTTTTCAGTGTTGAATAAGGTCCCATTGTCTGGATGTATCACAGTTTATTTACCCATTAATTTGCTGAAGAATATCTTGGTTGCATCTAAGTTTTGACAATAACAATTAAAGCTGCTGTAAAAGTTCATGTGCAGGTTTTTGTGTGGACATAAGCTTCCAACAACCTTGGATAAATACCAAGAGCATGATTGCTGGATCTTATGGTTACAGTATGTTTGATTTTGACATAAACCACCAAGCTGCCTTTCAAACTGGTTAGACCATTTTGCATTTCCACCAGCAATGAATGAGAGTTCTTGTTGCTTTACATTCTTGTCAGCATTTGGTGGTGTCATGTTCTGAATTTTGGCTATTCTTATAAGCATGTAGTGGTATCTCATTGTTTAAGTTTGCATTTCTCAAATGATGTATTATATGGAGCTTTAAAAAATATGTTTATTTTCCAACTAATATCATCTTTAGTGAGTTGTCTATTAAAGTCTCTTACCCATTTAAAAAATCAGGTTATTCCTTCTCTTAATGTTGAGTTTTAAGAATTCTTTGTATATTTTTGGATAATAATCCTTTATTACATTTGTTTTCTGCAGATATTTTCACCCAGTCTGCGGCTTGTTTTTTCATTTTCTTAACAGTCTTTTGTAGAGCAGAAGATTTTCATTTTAATGAAGTCCAGCTTATCAATTCTTTATTTCATAGATTGTGCCTTTGGCATTGTTCTAAAATGTCATTGCTATATGTAATGTCATTATGATTTTCTCCTATGTTATCTTCTAAGAGTTTCATAGTTTTGAATTGTCTTAGTCTAGGCAGCAGCTACCCATATTTCACTAGCCTACCAGCCACAGCAGCAGCAGCCCATTTATGGCAGCTGTGCGTGGGAAATACTATTTGGGCATGTGAAGATGCACAATTCCACTGCTGGTGGCAGCATGGTCATAGTCAGTGGCCTGCACTGTGACTCTGGTAGCAGCAGTTAGGTGGAGTGGTGGCTTTGGGTAGGGCTCCAGGAATGAGGAGATACAGTCACTGTTGGGCTCCAGGGCACACATGGTGCAGTCTCTTGGGGGCTGGGTTCTCAAAATGATGCCTTGCTGTAGCTACTTAGAACTTGAGGATTGTTTGGGACCCAGTGTGTGTTTCCTCTCTAAAGCACTGACATCATAGTTGCCAGGCCACTCCGTATGTCAGTTACAGGACTGTAGTGATTAAGGGACTCTTCTGTAGTTAGGACTGCAAGAGACCACAGTGAGAATGAGGACTTCTGGTGCTCTCTCACTTACCCTTTCCTTACACTGGGGAGTCTCTTCTCATTCTGGGGAGTCTGTCCAGGATTGCAGCCAGTCCCGGCATTGCAGGCTGCCTTGCTTCCATCTCCTTCCCTGCTTTAGATGTTTCCTGTCACTTCTTTATTGAGTTCCAGGGTTCTCTATTAGATTATCTATTTGAAGTGTGATTATTTACTCACTATTTTGGTTCTTCTTTGCGGAGAAGCTGAGTGTGAGATGCCACTAGTTAGCCATTACTGCTGGAATATAGGAAAGTGATCATCTTTATTAACCTTGTATCCTACAACCTTACTATCATCATATATTACTCTGAGGAGTTATTGTTATTGTTATTGTTGATTCTCTTGGGTTTTCTACATAGACATTCATATCAACTATGAACAAATGCAGTTTATTTTTCCAATAAGCATAACTTTTATTTATTTTCTTCTCTTATTGCGTTACCTAGGACTTCCAGTACAATGTTGAAAGTAAGTGGTGAGAGGGGACATTCTTTCCTTGCTCCTAATCTTAATAGGAAAGTTTCTAGTTTCATATCATTAAGTATGATGCTAGCTGTAGGTTTTTTTGCAGATATTCTTTACCGATTTGGGGACATTCCTCTCTATTCTTAGTTTGCTGAGAGTTTTCATTATGAATTGTTGTTGAATTTTGTTCTACATTTGTTGATATGATCATGTTCTTTCTTCTTTAGCCTGCTGATATGATGGATTACATTAATGGATTTTTAAATGTTGAACCAGCCTTGTACTGGGATAAATTATGATATTGGCCATGGTGTATAATTTTTTACTCATACTTGGGTTCAATTTGCTAATGTTTTGTTGTGGATTTTTGCATCTTTGTTGATGAGAGTTATTGGTCTTTTTTTTTTTCCTTGCAATGTCTTTATCTGATTTTGGTATTTTGGTGTTGCTGGCCTTATCAAATGAGTTAGAAGGTTTTACCTCTTTCCCTACCTTCGAAAAATAATGTGAAAAATTGTCATAATTTATCCCTTAAATATTTAGTAGAATTCACCACTAAAACTTCTGTTTTTTACTGTTTGCAAGGTTATTGATTACTGATTCAATTTCTTTAATACATACAGCCCTATTCAAATGATCTGTTTTATCTCATGTAAATGTTGGCAGATTGTGTCTTTCAAGAAGTTGATCCATTTCATCTAGGTTAACAAATTTGTCAACATGGAACTGTTCATCGTATTCCTTTATTATCCTTCTAGTATCCATAATATCTGTGATGATATCCTCTCTTTCATTTCTGATATTTGTAGTTTTATTTTTCTTAGCCTTACTGGAGGCTTATCAACTTTATTTACCTTTTCAAATAACCAGATTTGGGTTGTATTGAGTTTCTCTATTGATTTTTTGTTTTCAATTGTATTGATTTCTGTTCTTTTTAAAACATTTTTTCTACTGCTTACTTTGGAGTTAATTTGTTCTTTTTCTTGTTTCCTAAATGGTAGCTTAGATGACTTATTTAAGATCTTCCTCCTTTACTAATATATACATTCGGTGCTATGATCACTGCTTTTGCTGCATTCCACAAATGTTGATTAGTTGTGTTTTCATTTTTATTTTGTTCAAAATACTTTTTAATTCATCTTGAGATTTATTCTTTGATCAGTATGTTATTTAGAAGTGCATTGTTTAAGCTCCATGTATTTTGGGATTTTCCAGTTATCTTTCTGTTAAAGATTTATAGTTTAATTTTATTGTATTCTGAGAACAGACATTGTATGATTTCTATTCTTTTAAGTTTGTTAAAGTGTATTTTATGGCCCAGAATGTAGTCTATCCTGGTGGGTGTTCTATGTGGGGTTTAGAAGACTGTGTATTCTGTTGTTGACTGATTAAGCAATCTATAGATGTTAATTATATTCAGTTTGATTGATGGCATTGTTGAACTCAACTATATGTCCTTATTGATTTTCACTCTTTTTTTGCATGTCACTTATGCTTTAAAAAAATTATTTTAGCGGTTGTCCTAAAATTTTCTGTATACATTTACAACCAATCCAAGGTAGCTCCATTTTATTTTATTTTATAATTATGTGGTACATGTGATGATATGCTATATAAGTATATTGCATAAAGGTAAAGTTTGGACTTCAGATGTTCCCTCCCCACAGTAATGGGCATGGGTGGTTTTGTGTCCCTTATACTACCTTCCTTCCTCCTTTAGCAGTGCCCAAAATCTGTATTCCCATCCTTGTACCCATGTGTTCAATGTTTAGTTCTCAGTTAAGAGTGAGAACATACAATATTCAGTTTTTTGTTTCTGTGATGATTCACTTAGAATGTTTTCTAGCTATATTCATGTTGCTGCAAAGGGCATGGTTTTGTTCTTTTTTATGGCTGTGTAGTATTCCATCATGTGTATGCACCACATTTTCTTTATCCAGTCCATCTTTGATGGGTATCTGGAATGGTTCCATGCTTTTGCTATTGTAAATAGTGCAGCAATAATCATATCACATACCTGTGTCCTTTTGGTAGAGCAATTTGTGTTTGGTTGGGTATATTACCAGGAGTGGGATTGCTAGGGTCAAAAGATAGCTTTATGTTTAGTTATCTGAGAACTCGCCAAGCTACTTTTCACAAAAGTTAAGCTAGTTTACATTCTCACCAACAGTGTACAAGCATTCCCTTTTCTCTGCAGTTGTGCCAACACCTGTTTTGTTTTGCTTTGTTTTTACTTTTTAATGATAGCTGTCCTGACCAGTGTGAGATGGTATCTCATTATAGTTTTGATTTGCATTTTTGTGTTGATTAGTGAAGCTGAGCTTTTTTTCATATGTTTGTTGACTGCTTAAATATCTTCCTTTCAGAAATGTCTGTTTATGTCCTTTACCCACTTTTTAATGTGCTTATTTTTTTTTCTTGTCAATTCACTTGAGTTCCTTATAGATCCTGGATGTTAAGCCTTTTCAAATGCATCACTTGCAAATATTTGTTCCTATTCTGGGGGTTGTCTCTCTATTATCGTAGTGGTTTCTTTTGCTGTACAAAAACATTTCAGCTTGATGCAGTCCCACCCGTCAACTTTAGTTTTGCTTTTGATGACTTGGCTATGAATTAATTGCCTAGTACAATGTACAGGAGGGAGTTCCTTAGGGTTTCTTCTAAGACACTGAAAGTTGGGACTTCACATTTAAGTCCTTGATCCATTTTGAGGTAATTTTTGCATAGGTAGGGGTCCAGTTTCATTCTTCTGCATGTAGTTAGCCAGTTTTCCAGCACCATTTGCTACAAGGGATTCCTTTCCCCAGTTTTTGTTTTTGTTGACCAAGTCCATTTTAAATAACACTGTACCACTTCAAGAGTAGTATGAGTGGCTTTTAATAACAAAATAATTATAATTCCTTCCTCCTGCCTCTTACATCACTGTTACTTATTTCACTTGTACATAAACAAACACAAAATATATACATAATACATAATTGAATACCTTGTTGATGTTACTACATTGAAAAAGCTATTATCTGTTAGGTCAATTAAGAATAAGAACTAAAAGTTTTTTACATTGTCTTCACTAATTTTTTCTTCAGTGCTCTTTCTTTTTTCATGTGTTTAAGAGTTTGTGACCTATATTACTTTTTTTCTTTCTGAAGAACTTCTTTTTTTTTTTTTTGAGTTGGAGTCTCACTCAGTCACCCGGACTGGAGTGCAGTGGCCGCTCCTGGCCACCGCAGCCTTGACCTGCCGGGCTCCGGCGATCCTTCTGCCTCAGCCTTCCAAGTAGCCGGAATTACAGGCATGCGCTACCACGCCCGGCTGATTTTTTTGATTTATTGTATAGATGAGGTCTTGCTGCCCAGGCGGGTCTCGAACCCGCGGGCTCAGACAATCCACTCACCTCAGCCTCCCAAAGGCGTGGGATTACAGGCTGAGCCACCGAGCCTGGCTTGAAGAACTTATTTTAATAATCTTTGCAAAGCGGTGTAAAATTAAGGTTAAAAATTTACTTAATGTTTGTTTGTCTGACAAAATATTTTTTCTCCACTTTTGATAAAGCATTCTAAATTGATTTTTTTTCTCTCAACGCTTTAAATATGTTTCCCCACTTTCTTCTTGTTTGCATGGTTTATGAAGAGAAGTTAGTTATAGTTCTTATCTTTTCCCCTTTACAGGTAAGACATTTATTTCCTCTGACTTCTTTCATGATTTTTCTTAATCTTTGTTTTCCTATAGTTTGAAAATGATATGCTTATGTGTAGGTTTTTCAGCATTTATCTTTCTCAGTGTTCTCTGAGTTTTCAGTGTCTGTGGTTTGGTGTCTGACATTACTTTGATGAGATTCTCAGTTATTATTATTTCTTATTTTTTCTGTTCCTTTCTATCTTTTACCTCCATCTGGTATTTGCATTATGTATATTTATGCCTTTTGTAGTTCTCACACATTCTTGGAAATTCTATTCTGTTTTTCTTTTTTTCCCCCATTTTTTGTTCTCTTTGCTTTACATTTTGGGGGTTGCTATTGTGATCAACTCAGACTCAGAAATTCTTTCCTCAGTAGCGTTCAGTCTACTAATAAGCCCATAAAAAGCATTTTATTGTCTTTCCGGTACAATGTTTTTTATCTCTAGCTTTTTTTTTTTTTTTTTTGGTTCTTTCTTATAATTTCCATCTTTCTGTTTACATTGCCTGTTTTTGCATGCTGTCTACTTTATCTATTAGATCCTTTATCATATCAATCATAGTTGTTTTAAATTTCTAGTCTGATAATTTCAATATCCCTGCTATATCTGTGTCTGATGCTTGGTGTTTCTTTAGATGATGTTTTTTTGTTTGCTTTGTTTTGTTTGTGCCTGTTAGTATGCCTTGTAATTTTTTCTTAATAGGTGGGCTGATGTACTGGGTAAAAAGAATGACTGCAAATAGATATTTAATAATGTGGTAATAAGGTGTAGAGAAAGGGGAAGCTTTCTATAAACCTGTTATTTGTCTTAGTCTTGTAATGAGCTTATGCCTCTGGACTGTGTACTTTATAGGAATTTCTATTTTTTTCTTCTACTTCCCTCAGGTAAGATAGGGTGACTAGAGTGGACTGGAGTTGGCTATCCATGTTCTTCCACATGGAAGGATAAAGTGGCCTGGAGTTGTATATTTCCCTTTCCACAGGTCATTTGCATATGAAAAAAAATCCCAATAGATTATGCTCTGATTTAAATATTTCTTCTGAGGGCAAACCTTGTTAACAAGAACCGAGTGCTCTGATGTATATTTCAAAATGGTACTTCTTCTTCTCCCCATTTCAAAAACATGTAGGCAATTTTCCTGGATATTTATTGGGGGTACCTGGTCATCTAGTGGTGATAAAATTCATAAAATCATGAGGGCTTTGCTATGACTGGGTTCCTCTGAGGTTTTTAACACTCAGACTTGTATTTTTTTGAAAACTCACTGCATGATTTGCATTTATTCCCTTGGAGAGAGCTTTAACATTAAAAAAAAAAATTAAGAAAGCTACCACTTCAGAGTTGGAAATGTTGGATATTTAACGATGGGGGAATAAATCTTCAGTTACTGGTTAGTAATGACCAAAGAGAACTTCATCCCACCTTACTCCTACATAATATGGGCGGGAGATGACTCATTTTTAGGGAGGTTTCCTGATGTCATGGAGAGAACCTGGACCCTAGATTTAGAGATTCATGGGTTAGATTTTTAGCACTGCTACATCTTGATCAAGTGTGAAAACTTGATCAAAGTTATTTGACCTAAGATGTCCAGTTTGAACTGGAAAGAATAATGCCTATCTCAACCTAATTGCTGTGAAAATGAAGGTAACACTATTTACTTGGCATATACTATGTATTCAATAAGTGGATGCTACTTATTATGTCCTTGAAACTTATATTTAGGATGAGTTGGTAAAAGATAGAGCAAGATTCATGGGCCAAGGAACCATTTTCTGTTTGCATTATTTGTGCCTCATGTTTTCAAATTAACTTCTTAGTATAAAGGACTAATACTTTTGCATTTCTGGAATTATTATTTACCAGGATAAAATCCCTATCTGATATATTAAAGAAATTAAACTTCTTGTATGAGATGAGCATTCCAAGCTCATACACTTGGTTAGTTGCAGAGCCAGAACTCAAACCTGGGTCTACTAATTCCCATCTATCACTTACTGCCTCCCACCTGATGCTTAGCTGCAGGGCTAGAGGTGTTTATCTTTTAGAGGTTACATACCCTAAAATCTCGCTTCAAAAACCAACAGATATGTATAATGAAGGGAAAAAATTATTTGGGAAGAAGTTAGAAAAAGGAGGATTTTAAATTTATTTTGCCTCTGAGAATGTGATGATTTGATTGTCAAGTCAGAGGATTCTTTCTCGTTAGTGTTCATTTACATGGTGATCCTTACTGAGAAACTTCTATGCCCAAGGAGGCCATTATCAACACAGTGATTTACTCAGAAGTCTGCAAAGAACAGAAGATACAATGTTTCTCTACAGTAATGCTTTTTCTTTGAGTGCTGTTTCTAAGACCCGAAATGCCATATGGTGTCTCATAAGTATTTGATTAAAAACAAAGAAATGGACAAAGCAATTAGGGATTCTTGTTTCTATTTCTCTGGTAATTATCTGTGTTAGCTTGACTCATTTAATTTGAGTCTCAGTGTCCTTTTCTTTAAAGCAAGGATACTAATATCTAATACATGAACATCACTAAGTTGTTATTTGAAATCTACCATATATCTATCTTTTTATATCTATCTATCCATCTACCCATTTATCTATCTAATATATATATTTTTTTCCCTTTTTTTCCCGTTCTTAATTTTTATTCAAAGAAATTGAAAGCAGGATGTCATAGAAATATTTGCACATCCATGTTCTTAGCAGCCCTAGTCACAGTTGCCCAAAGTGGAATTAACCCAAATGTCCATTGAATGGGTAAATAAAATGTGAAATATATATGTATGTTATGTATGTGTGTGTGTGTGTGTGTGTGTATGTATATATATAACATTATATCTAATATATTATGCCATGTTATGAGACAGTAAATTTCAAATTACATACAGGTATTATAGTTTTATTTTTTAATTGAGGATGATCAGAGATATTCCCATGGTTAGGGATTTTTCATCTATTAGCCTAAACTTGAAATGCTGCACAAATAACCAAGTCCTAAAGGTCTTACTAGTTGGTTTTTGTTGCCAAAGAATCAAGAGAATGACAATACATAGAGTAAGTAAAATAGAGTGGTTTCAGAATAAAATAAACCTAGGTTGGAGTCCAGACAGATTCATCTTTGCTGTATGCCCTTAGTCAAATCACTTAATTTACGAGTCTCAGTTTTATTGGTTGTCTGAGTAATAATAGCAGTAACTGTGATCAAGTATTGCCACAAAGATTAAGCAAAGAAAGGATATATAAAGCATTTAGAACACATCTAAGCATATGAAAATATTTGTCACTGTTATGCTCATTATTTGCATTAATATAACCTAAATCTAGGTGACAAATCTGACTTGAGTTCACAGATTACAGTCCCATCTCCAAAAAATGCTTATTTGGTCTGTTTGAAACAGGTACATTTGCAGTGCTTTTTTCTAGACAGAAGTCCTCAATTCGGGGACCTGTCTGTGGTCTGTGGTTAGGAAGTGGGCTATAGAAGGAGGTGAGCAGCAGGCCAGTGAAGTTCTGTCTTCTGTCAGATTAGCAGTGGCATTAGATTCTCATCGAAGTGCAAATCCTATTGTGAACTGTACTCCTTATGAGACTCTAATGCCTGATGATCTCCTCCCCCCTACCACAGCATCCATGGAAAAATTTTCTTCCACAAAACTAGTCCCTGATGCCAAAAAGGTTGGGGACTGCTAGCACCATACCCAGAAACACATCAAGTTAGCCATCGTACCCAATAATTGATCCAATGAGTACCATATTTGGCTAGAAAATGAATATCTTTGGGTGTCACACTGAGTGCTGTGATTTTAGAGCTACTGACTAGCAAACTGATCTGTAAAAGGAACTAATACTAATTTTAAGAATATATTCTTAATACTGGTTATGCCTTAGGATCTTTGTATATAATATTTTACTTAATCATCAGAACATCACTTATGAAAGAGAAATTATTCCATTTAATAGAAAAGGCACTTAGGCCAAAAACATTGGCAGGTAGTGTTTTAGGGAAAATTGTATGAGTTTTTGTTTATTGTGTGTGTTTGTGAAACTGGGTTATTACCAAGTAGTTGAATTAAGTCAACTACAGATAAGAATGAATTGGCCTCACACTTTATACCCCAGACCTTGCTTGATGCTATTAGAGGTAGAAGAGCACGTACAACATTGTCTATTGTCAAGAAGATAACGTTCTAGATGAGAAGGAAGATGAACACACATGAATTAACTGGTGAGAAAATATGATGTATAAGTGAATAGAAAAAAGGCAAGATTCCTGAAATTCAACTATAGGCTCGGGTACCTGCACACCTAACTGTGGGGAGTGAAATTGCTGAACAATCCTCTGTGGATCTTTTTCAAGATCCTATATTTTGTGCTAGATGCTGTAAGGACTACAAAGCAGTCTTAATTCTATATTCTTCCTTAAAGAAACATATCATTCATTTGAGACTATGAGACTAGCATCCAAGAAAAGATCCAAGAATGTAAGCAGTGAGAATATAAAAATACTGGCCGAATCATGCAACCTAGGGGTGATGGATGCAAGCTTGTTGGTCATGGAGTGAGTCATGTATAAAGTTGGGCCTTGGGCCTAAGCTGGCATTGAAGGAGTAGTTGAATTAGGGCAGAGAGAAGAGAAAGGGATTTGTGTATAAAAGTAAGGTTTGGGAATTGTGTTCTGTGTAGACTGATTCAGCCAAAGTAGAGGATTCATTTAGGCAGAAGTTGGGAAAAAAACTGAAAGGTAGGGAGGACAGATGACAGATAGCTTTGAATGAGATGAACTGATGCTTTTTCTTTTGTCATAGAAATTCTGATTAGGGTAGGTTGATAGAAGATAGAAACAGCTTTGTGGGCAGTGATACTTTAGAGAGTTAAATACTTTCAAAGAGGTTTTGGATATATTTGAGTGTGTGTGTATATTTATTTGAGGAAAAACTTATTTTTAACCTATGCATTTTTGTATTAATCCCATAGTCATAACATAGCTATAGATAATATTTTGCTTTATTTCTTCTTTGTCTTTGTGTGTATTTAAGATTTTATACTAGTTCTAAACATGGTATGTTTCCAATTATATATTCTGCCTTTCCACTTCATATGATAAGTACTCTGCATATGTTACTATATAATCTGCTGAATGATTTAAGTAAGGCAAGTGTAGTGATTGCATAGTCTGTCCAATTTGGGACTGGCAGCTTCTATCAGGGTATACATTTTAAGAGGTGGAGATTTTCTAATATCCAGTATTAACTTGATTTACTGTGTCTGGGAAACTGGTATAGGCTGCATCCAAGGATTTCCCTGCAGCTCCCTGTTCCATTCGTCAAGTAGGACTCTCATAACTAAATAGTCACTCAGAGCTTTGTAGATTTCTTGCTGGGCTCAGCAGATAATACGTGACCTGTCTCACATACGGGATTCTCTGTGGGGAGGGGTGTAGCCTAGGCAGGACATGAGGTATTATTTTAAGGGGCCTCGCTGCGAGCTGGCTCTGTAGCTTAGACAAAACACAGAGACAGAGAAGTCAATCAGCTGCCTGTTGGATTTGTGGGGCGCTGAAAGGCCAATTTGCTGGGATTCACAGAGGTCTGGCTTAATAAATGTGTCTGCTTGCCTAATATATTTGAGTAAATGAACCTTAAAATACTTGATTTAATTTAGCATTGGGCACCAGATATCGGTGGCTGATTAAAAACTCAAGACTCCTGTTGAGTGTTCCAGCTTTGCAAGGAAGGTGAAGTCAGCCATGCTGCCATAACAGCAGATAAGAAACAAAAGCAATTTGGAAAACAAAATTAGTTTCTGCCATTTCCCTTGCATGGAAGTCTGTGGCTTGCCACCTGGGGACCAAGTGTTGCCATTCAGCACGGTTTGTTTGCTGTGGCTCAGTGCCCTGACTGGCTGGCAGGAGGGCACACACTCTTTCACTTCAGATGGCATTTTCTTTGTCTTGCATCCCTGCACCCTTGCTGGGGCCCTGGATTTCCCAAGGAAGCAGCCAGATGGAGACAAGATTAAAGCTGCTGGGACAGGAGAAATTCCACTCCTCTCAGTGGCGATTCCATTGCCCAGGACAGCACTAGCCACCTGAGTCTTAAGATAATAGAACATACAGAAAAAGGAAATAGGGCCATGTATACTGCTGAGAGCTGAAGAAGGTAACATGGAAGTAGTGAAGGTTCCCTGAAGAGAGCACTGTTAAGGGAGAAAAATGCCTCATAGTGAGGAGTCGGGAAACATGAGAAATAGCTGAAGGTGGTTAACCAAAATGGAAGGGCAGTGTAATATAGTCACGGTCAGAGACAGTGATTCATGGAGTCAGAAAAAAATAAAAGCACATTGGTTATTTCTTTTTAAAATTTTTCTTTTAAAAAATTTTCTCCTAATATTTTATTATGAAAAATTTCAAAAAGTTGGAAGAATTGTGCAGTGAGTATTCTATACCTTCTATCACACATCTCTCTATCTGTCCATCCCTGTATCCATCAGTCTGTCTTTTTAAAAATTAATTTCAAGGTAAATTAAAGACAATTGCATACATTATCCTAAATGATTCAGTTTGCACATTAATAACTATATTTCAGTATTTCTTTACACTTATTGCTTCATGGAGGAATAAAATATATTAACTATGGAATGCACAAATCTACAGTGTATACTCACTGGGTTTTTATAAAAATGTTCACCTGTGTAACCCAAATTTCTATCAAGGTATATGGTATTACCAACATTTCAGAAAGTTTCCCCATTCCCCTTCTCAGTCTTGTAAAACTAAACATTTTTCTAAGTGGTTCTATCATTTTACATTTCTACCAAAATTGTATGAGAATTTCAATTTTTCCGCCTCTTCAGTATTATTTGGTATTATCATTTCTTAAAAATTTTAGCCATTTTGTTGGGTGTATAAAGATATCTCTTTCCAAAGAATGTGGTTAAGTGATGAAGCAATTGAAGATGTTTTGATAGATACTAGAAATTTCACATAAAGCCATTTGTCAGTCCCTAGATTCTGATTGCTGAATGAGTCCTCACAAATCTTCTAATCCAAACCCATCATTTAACAGATAGAGAACTAAGACTCAGAATAGGGACAAACTTTACCCAAGGTCATTCATTAAAATAATAACAGAGCCAGAGTTTCAACTCACTTTTGTAGTTATACTAAAGATAGCAACTCTATGGCACACATGCTACAATTCTCTTATTCTGTGGCCATGGCTGGCATTCCTGTGCTGAGCCCAACATGTCTTCAGCTTTCTTCTCAAAACCAAACTCTGAACAGTCACTTTTGACCCATTCAATTTTATGTATATGTCAGAACCTACTTCTCATCTGTCATTTAATTCAGTAGACCACACTTGTGTGTGTATCATCATCCAATCATAATTGTGGAGAAGAATGCCTGGAGTCTGAGGTTTGCTCTTAGTTAAGGGAAAGAGGGTGTTTCTTTCCAGACTCCCTTTCTCCTTTCATTTAGCAAACAGAAAAGAAAGGGTGTCAGAGCTTTGGGATCTAATATCTAATCCTGTCCAACTCCAGCCATCAACCTGATCATAAAATGGAGTTATAGAATTTTAAACCAGAAGAAATTAAGTTGTTGTTTCAAAGGACCAGTTGAAAATTCTGAGCTAGAAGAGAATTTTAGTCTGCAATGGGGACATTTTCTGAAAGCTGCATCTTGTAGCCTCTACAAGGCTCTGTGTGCGTGCATGCAGGGATGTACTGGGCAGGAGCTGGCCCATACCCTCCCTGTTAAAGGGCAGCTCTGTGCATCCCCCAAAGGGCTACATGAGCAGCCTTCCTCTCCTGTCTGTGTGTCAGGACTACAGGAGAGGAAGGCTGCTCATCTGCTCTTGTGACATGTCTTTATCAGCTGTCTTAGATCAACCTCCTACTGTTACATCTTACCTTCCAAACAACAGAGAACTTGAGAGGGCACCAGCTCTAAGATGACCATTGCATAGTGACTCTTCAGTCTCAGGATCTGTACTTTCTTTTCTCCAATAAGTATCTGCTTTTATTAAGATACTTTTTTCCCGGGGAGGGGGGTTATCTTATCCTTGAACAACACAAGTTTAAACTGTACGGGTCCATTTTATACACAGATTTTTTTTTCATTAAATACAGTCAACCCTCTGTATCTGAAAGTTTCATATCTGCAACCAAACTCCAATAGTAAATACAGTATTTGCGGGGTGAGAAAAGCACAAATACAGAGGGCCTACTGAGAGATTTGAGTATGCTTGGATTTTGGTAACTTCAGGGGTCCTGGAACCTACCTCTTGTGTATTCTGAAGCACAACTGTATTCTATTTCTCTCTTTATTCCTGAGAAGTTTCTATGTGTTACAATGCTCAGGGAAAGAAAATAGAAAAATAAATAAATATATATATATCAAGAAATGATCATGGAAATATATGTTTATATATTTTCCAACCTGTTAAAAATTGTAAAAATGCCTTGCAATGAAAAACACAGACATAATAAAAAAGTCAGTAATCTGACCATGCATCCAATTTACATGTCTTCTTTTATATGAGTGAAAATATACCTAGGTGTGCAATACAAAGTAAATAACATGTGCTCGCTTCTCTGAAAGGTCTTACAGTCCAGTGGAATACAGGATGAAAATACAAGTGACATTAGCTATTGGGGACGAAGAGAAATAATCTCCTATTTCCAGAGCCAACAAGAACAGGTTACAAAAGCTGCTCCTGCTTTGTCCCAGGAAAAGTAACAGAATGATATGCAACATCCATGGTGTTCAGTTTGATCCACATCTCTCAGAATTAACATTTTATCAAATATTTCAATTATATTAATACTTCCTGGATACCAGAAGAATAGAATAATCCTAAAGAAAGCTGTATAAAGGCTCTTTCTTTTTCTTTTCTCAAGTTAGAATGACAGTCTGAAATTTACAGGAAAGGAAGGAAATCTCATATCCCACAAAAGTAAAATGCATTTTATTACTTCTTCTCATTTTATTACTTCTAGCCTCTCATCACCTTGGACAGTAGCATTTCCTTCACATTCCTTGAAGAGGGAACCAACACCATCACTGTCCAGGTGGCTGCTGGAAATGCCCTTATCCAGGACACGAAAGATATTGCAGTTCATGGTAAGCCCTGAAAAATTGTGTAGCTCCTTCCTCCCCAGTCAATTGTTTTCACCCACCCTCACGGCAATCACTGACTGCTTTGGGAATTTCTCAGATCATGGAAAGTGTCTATAGGTTGAGGCATCCAGACTTAATTTCTACCTTGTTCCTGAATAGACGGTGAAGCTATAAGAGAAACAGACTACAGACAAGTATTTGCTGTCTCCTGTGGAGTGTCTGCAAAATTTATTTAGGGTTCTTATTAGACAGATATATACCCTAAGTTGAAGGACTGCTAAGCTGGAAAGACTGACACAGAAGGATCTAGATCTTATGTCCTGTTAAGGTATCTACAACACACGTGCAACACCATTCTTTGTGAGATATGGACCAGTGATTTCAAAAACTGAAGTCATGGTCCTTGCCCTTGTAGGACTCATTGCTGGAGTCCCACTCCAGCAGAGTTCAGAGATTCCCGAAGGTGGAGATGGCGTCAGCGATTGTGAGAAGGAGAGAGAGAGAGAGACTTGGACAACTGTTCAGATTTGAGCAGAAGAGAGAGAGAGAGAGAGAGAGAGAGTGAGAGAGACTTGGACAACTTTTTAGATTTGAGAGAAGACAAACTTTATTGAGTGTTAATAGTGGGCTTTTATACTCACATGTCTTTCACATGAACACAAAGCCAGGTGTGTGAGGGGCGTCCCCCACCCACTAGATGTTCTTTCAGGTATGAGGAGGAAAATCCCATAACAGATGCTAACCTTTATCCGTGACTGACCTACCCTATAAACCCTTTTCATCCTATGCTAATCTATACTGATACCAAGTTAAGTGATAACCTAAAAATCCCATAACAAACGCTAACGTTAATCTGTGACTAACCTATCCTATAAACCTTTTTCATCCTATGCTGATTTCTAAAACTATATTCTACAATTTACACCTTACTCAACTTCAATAAATCCTAAAATTATGACCCAGAAGCCTGTGATCAATACTAAGGCTCTTAGATGTGACCCAAGTTTGAACTGTAAGTTGTGTAAAAGCCAAAACCGCAGTTTGTGGAAGAATAGGAACAATGAGCTTCTGAAGTTAGTTTGTGCTTGTCCTGGTCTCAGAGTTTTTATGTTTGAGCTTACAGGAGCTTTTTCTGGTTATAATACTAAGTAGAAAGGGGGGGAATGGGGTCAACAGCTCCCGAATGCATCCTAGTGGTCTCGGGGTCAACGACCCTTCCTGATCCCTAATGCTCAGTGGGCCTCCGAGGCTGGCTCCCAATATCACATAGCTCAGGTAATGAGATTATATAATTTCTTGATTGTTAGAGAGTCTATTATCATTGGCTGCAAAAGCTTGGTAACAAGGCTGAGAATATAAGCCTGGAGAAAGGCAGGAGAGGTTTATTTAGGGCCACCATTCTGTTCTCAATCCTAGATATCATTCTTAATTATTAAATTTATTTTACATGCAGTTGATTTGCTATTACTGCCACCCCACACAACTCCCCCAGGTCAATAGACACAGCCACCATCATCACTGTGGTTTTCTAGAAAGTTGTATGAAGTCAGTCTCTGGCCCAGACCATGTTTCTCCAGTCTCACACCAGGTGAATTCCTTTCCCTACGTCTCTGTAAACTTGCTTTTCAGGTTTTTCATGGTGTATAGAAGGTTCTTTTTTTTAAGCAAACATTTGTATTGAAGTGTAAATTTTATACAGAAAAGTATACAGAGCACAATTGTTTCACTTTATGAATTACCACAAAGTGAGTAGACCTGAGTACTCACTAACTAGTCAAAATACAAGGTTTCAACCTATTTGCTAATCCTTTAAGGAAGTTTCTAAAATGCTAGACAAAGAGACAGAGAGGGAAAAAAGTGAAAAGGACTCCATTCCAACTAAGCCCAAATCGTTAATGCTTTTTAGTGGCTCTGTGCGGTACCACCTACAGTTGTAGATGTCTCCTTCTAGGGTTTCATGCTTATCTTTCATTACAGATAATACTGTTTACAAGGAGAAAAACTTAAAATCTTAGGGACTAACAAAACTAATAGGAACACAAATCTACTTCTAATTACTTAATTCTACTTTCTTTCAGAAGCCAAGAAACAAGCTAGATATAAGGAATTATAACTGAAACTTCATGAAAGAGTAGACCCTTTCCCTAAAGCACAGTGATTTTAGAGCTTCTCATCTATCACACTCTCTCTCTCTTCTCTCTCTTCCAGTCTCATTTACACACACTCTCTCTTCTAGTCTCATTTACACACATATTCTCTCTGCAGAATATTTCCAGTCTCAGCTCTTATCATTCTCTCCTAATCTGGATTACCATAATCCTGATATTCCTGAGTGGAGGCAAGATATTGGCAATGTCATCAAGCGAGCTCTGGTGAAAGTAAGTTGGCTTTATCTTTGTTTAAGTCTTGTGAATAAGGAAAAGATAGTATGGTCTAGAATACATTTTTGTAGAAATAAATGACTATTCTAAATTAGATAAGGATTATTTCTCCATACGAAGAAAGAAAGGAAGAATGGAAGGATTAAAAGGAGGAGAGAAGGAAGGGAGGAGAAGAAAGCAAAACAGGCAGGGAGAAAGAGAAGGATAGAATAAGAGAAAGAGGGAGTGAGAGACAGAGACAGAAAGGAAGGGAGGGAGAGAGGGAGGAAAGAAGGAGGGTGAGGGGAAGGCAAGGCGTGGAGGGAGAGAAAGAGTAAGCCTGCACAAGAGGGAGTGCTCAGTCCGATGTTAAAGATAGAAATTGACCTAAAGTTTATCCTAAAGTTTTCTGAGACAGGTGCTTGTTTGACCCTTATAATGAGCTAATTAATGAGCTAAGATTATACGAATATCATACACTTGGTTGGCTCTTTGCCACCACGAAAGTCTTTTTAACTGGACATTCAGATCCATAAGACTACCACTGGCCATACATGGCACTCAGGAAGCTACAGGACAAGAAACAGGGTTATTCTGGCAGAAAGACAGAGTTGTAGAGTTAACTCAAAGTCAGTTTTGACTTAGAGAAAGTAAAACAGTTTGTTAACCGTTTTCTTAGAGATAGAATATAATGATGCATTAAGCATGGTAATTAAAATGTAGAAATAAGTCTAATGTGTGACCAGCCTTAAGGTAGAGCCATGATCTCCATCTTCAAGGAACACAGAGGAAGGTGTGATTCACTCTATCCAAGGAAGTACAGGCATGGCACAGATTTCCGATTTAATAAATGTTGTTGAACTGTTGGAATGGCTTTGGAGAGGTTAATTGAACTGTGTTTTAAATGATAAATGTAGCAATTCCAGAGGCCAGATTTGATATCTGGTGAAATCTCCTTTCCTGATTCGCAGATGGCACCTTCTCACTGTGTCTTCACATGGTGGAAAGAGCACAGCTGTTCTATGGGGGTCTCTAAGGGCACTAATCTAATTCATGAGGGCTCCACCCTTATGACCTAATTATCTCCCAAAGACCCCACCTGAATGCCATCACATTGATGATTAGGTTTCAACTTGTGAATTTGGGAGATATAATCACTCAGACCATGTCTTTGATAGCAAAGCATCCAGAATTGAGTTGAATTTTGTATGGTTGTATTCATTTAGAACATACTAGCTTTTTAAGAAATAGCTTGGCAATTGCAATAATAATACAAGTAAAGGATGATAGTCATGTCAGCTGATTTGTAGGCTTCAGGTATCAAGATGGTCAATCAGTCGCATGTCCCTTTGGATGGGATTAAGTGAATCTAGATATACATCTACAGGGTCCTTGGTGGACTGACACTCCCTGAGATTACACACCTGCTAAGGCACTAATAGGCATGCCTTCCTTTACTCCATTTGGTAATGATCTGCATTTAACTACTTAGTCTCATCTCCTGAGACTTGCTTTCCCTAGAAGGCTAGGAGAAAGCCTCCTGCCCATGGGCTTGGGCAGAGACTTGCAGCTACTCAAGGGTCTCATATTTCTCAGCAGAATACTGAAGCATTTGGTGAGCCACCTCAGAGTTTCAAGAGGATGCCTTCCTGGTTGGTGGAATTTTTATGTTTCTGCCTGCTGCTTTTTACTTCCCTGCAGGCTGGCTCTCTTCACTCTTCATTATTATACTCCTGAGAGTTAATTCCAATCTCTAAGCCTAGTTCCAAATAGGAATCAGAGCTGAGAAAATGGGGAACAACCAACTCCTATACTTCTGTTAAACCCAACAACTATTTATTGAGTTTCTACTCTAGCTCAAACATTTTTTGGAACATTGAGTTCCTCCAGAAATGTTTGGCAAGCTGACAGTAAGAACCTGTTTAAAAAGACTGTGCCAGACAGAAGTAATTGTATGTCATAGTGGACACGATTTATGTCCCTAAAATGTGGCAGACATGGTCATTGAGAGGTGTTTAGGGTGGGAGGCTGAAATGGAGAAAATCACTGCAGGCAGAGATAGTCAGTGGGCACTTCTTGGAGGAGGTGGGTATTTCAGCTGAATCGCAAATTATGTCTCATATTGAGTTGGCAAAGGAGGTGGTGTTGCTCTGGATAAAAGATCTTTAAGAGACACATAGGAAATAATAAGAATAGTCTTTACAGGAGGAGAACTCAGAATTCTATTTTCTTTAAGAATTTGCCTTCAGACACAAGCTTACGTATACGTTTTTATCACAAAAGCAATATACTCCTTTTAGTAAACACTCAGGAATTGAAAAATTCATGCATAATCTCTGCCTCTTAACAACTTTTAGTAGTTTAGTATGTTTTTCCCTATACATTTTTTTATTTTTATAGAGTTATAACCAAATAAATGCAAGGAAATAGATTGGAATGCAGCTATCATCACTTGTATTTTTCCATGTTTCCTCATAGTCTTCATTATCATCTTAGTGGAGGAATAATATTCCATCAGGTGATTATACCAGTATTTACTTAATTTTTTTGACTACTTGAGGTTTTCCCATATATTTGCTTTTATGAGTAATGTTGTAATTTTTCCTGCATATGACTTTTCCTATATTTTAGATCGTGTATTTTGGACAAACTTGCCAAGTTACAGTTATTGAATGAATGGTATGAATATTTTTATGGCCTTAAAGTAAGTCAGGAAAAAAATTGGTAAAATGTATCAATTTTTAGTGCTGCTGACACCAAATGAAGAAATCTTCATTGCAGCCTCACTGATATTAACTTAAAAATCCCACTTTAATAAGTGAAAACAAGTGCTGCTCTGCTTTCTTTAAGTTTGCATTTTCCCATGTTTGTTTGTGACTCCTTATTTCTCATTTATAGCCAGTCTGTTTGTGTTTTAGCCAGAAGCTCTAGTCTTCTTAGAAAAAATAGAAAATATAGGAGGAACTTTTACAAATGTTCCCAGCAAAATAATGTACTGAAAATCATTTGTAATACTATTTTAGTTTCAGTAAAAAAAATTTTTTTAAGTATGTAAGAACATGGAAGCAGTGAAACTAATAATTCTTTACCAAGCAGACCTGGGGCAAAACAGAATGAAAGCCAGGATGTGTATTGGAGCCTGAACCTAAAAGGCATATTTGGAAAACTTACATGAGCCCTCTGGTGTGCCCACTCTGTTCTTTGCTATTGATCCGGGGAAGGCTGGCTCCCTCAAGACCTCACTCTTTGTCTAAACATCTTTGCAGGTAACCAGTGTCCCAGAGGACCAGATCCTGGTTGCCGTTTTCCCTGGCCTCCCCACTTCAGCAGAGCTTTTCATTCTCCCACACAAAAATCTGACAGAGAGGAGGAAAGGCAATGAAGGGGACCTGGAACAAGTAAGTGAAAGTGAAACTGTCTGGGGTCCTGGCCACCACCCCACACTCTGAGGAGGCACAGAGCTATTTTTAGCCAGAAAGGGAGTTAGGCTCTTTCTCATTGCCTCATCAGCCTGTCACTCTTTGTCCAAAACCCAGGGTTTTGAAGGTCTTACCCAGAATAAACACAGATGCAAATAGACTGGAGCATTCAGCCACTCAGGAAGGAGCTATACCCTTAGTGTCTGTCATTTATTCCAACATTGGCATCTCTGCCCCTTGCTCATGTCTTCCTCCCAGTGACTTGTCCTGGGGTGGGAGGAAGTGATGAGGCAGGGGAGGGATAGAGAGAGAGAAAGAGGGTAGTGGGGTTGAGTTTCCCTATCTATTTCTGAGAATATGTGCTTCTTGTCTTTAAACTGCACTAACTCTAAAGATCCTGGTCAATTTAAGTTCTGCTTCTGGAAAGAAAATGAACTGCTTTTAAAAACATTTCTTTGGAGAAAGATGTATTGCCTCATCTTGCTTTGACTAAGGAAACAGTATTTCCAAAAGGGATTGTGATTTACTGTGCCTATCAAATGGGCACATAGAGCTATACTCTGATCTGCACATTTCCTGAAAGTAAAGGAAATAGCAGGTCTGGTGTTTCTCCTTCTCACGCCCATATCTACTGGAGTCTTAGGGGCTGGATTCTGTTTTACCCTTCCCTGCTTTCTCCTGATACTAAATCAGAAGTAGAAATAGGTGAGAATGAGGCTGCTGAAAATTGGCATGAATCAAACACATTTGCTCCCGTACGAGATAAACATTGTACAAACATCTTCTTTGTCCTTACGGTACTCACCTTGTTCCCACGTTCATCCACAGTCCCTGGACAGTATAGATACAATTGCAATTTCTCAGAAGAATGAAGCAGTTATTTGCATGGCAGGGTGGCCTATTGAAGTTGGCCAGAAATAAATTCAGCTTCTCAATGCATACATCACTTTTACAAGACCTCTTTATTCTGAAATAGCAAGTGGCATGTGTGAACTATATTTGGAAGCTACAATATCCATCCATTTAGATAAATAGGTAATTACGGTGATGAATAGCAGCTGTGATATTAAGGCACGTACAGCGAGATAAGAGTTAGGGACAACAGCCTAAGCCTGCCTCGGCTTTCATGTGGGAATTACAGAGTGATTAAATCGATGTTATGTGTTCTGAGCCTTGCTGGGGAAAAGTAAAGAGGAAAAATTATCCTATAAAAAAGAGGCAGCTTCTGCTTTGATGTTTGCCTCCCATTGTCTCTAAGATAGAAAAAGCAGAGGAGTGGGCAGGGGCATGTACAGCCCTGCTTTCATCCTGGCAGGGGCCTCCATCCCCTGTGTGTATGACTTGATCAAATTAAAGCACTAATGATGGGTTGACTTTCTTTCACTGGAACCCACAACAGGTCTTTTTATGGTATGTTGTAAAGACAAGGATAAAAGTACACCGAACTAGGAGTTGAATGAAACACCTATGGCTTCTATAGCTCTAATTTAACAGATAACTCTGGGCACACTTCTTTCCATCTCACTCTCCTCTCCAATACAAGCAAATGTTGCCAACTATGGTCAAAGTCCTTGGTTTACACAGAGGAATGGTTTCAAGTCCCTTTTGGCTTCCCTGCCCCCCGCCCCGCCATATATCAAAATCTGCACATATTTAAGTCCCACAGTTGGCACAGCAGAACCTACATATACAAAGTTAGGCCTTCATATATACACGTTTTGCATCTCAATTATATTGCATTCTTTACATTTGGTTGAAGAGAATCCATGCATAAATAGACCTGCACAGTTCAAAAATGTGTTGTTCAAGGATCAACTACTTCCTTGGCTTCACAAGGCTCCAGGGGCTGAGGACCAAATTGGTAAAGATTTTCTAATGTCCTGTCCCATGACTGAATGTGGTTATTTTTTATCTGTTAACTTTCTTGGTTTTTTACCCCATGAGGGAGTATCATTGCATATCATGTCTTCCCAAGCATCTCTCTCTCTCTCTCTCTCTCTCTCTGTCATTTTTTTTTCAGATTGTAGAGACGCTGTTTAATGCTCTAAACCAAAATTTGGTCCAGTTTGAACTGAAACCAGGGGTACAAGTCATTGTGTATGTCACACAGCTGACATTAGGTGAGTGCCACTGGGAATCTGGAAAAGGGGCATGATGATCTGTTATCCCAGAGAGAAAAAGGAGGAGAGGATCACCAAACACTGCTCCATAATGCCTAAAAGTAGCGTTGTAGGATGGTCCTTTTGTGTAGTGATGGTTTAGAACAATTAGTCACATCTCCATGGAGGCATTATGTGAAGGTGGCAGGAAAACATTTTTTAGGAGTGGCTTTGCCATTAAATCTCTGGATAGCCTTGGATAAAACCAATAATTTTTTAGGGTTTTGACTTTATTTATTTATTATCTGTGACAGTTGGAAATATATCAGGTAGTCCTTAAGCTCTCTTCATTTCTGTGATTCCCTGAATCTGGAATGGGAGGCCAGATCACATAACTTTTCTTTTTTTTTTTTTCTTTCTTTTTTTGAGTTGGAGTCTTGCTCTGTCACCCAGTCTGGAGTGCAGTCTTGCTCACAGCCACCCCAGCTCCCACCTGCTGAGCTCTAGCAATCCTTCCACCTCAGCCTACCAAGTAGCTGGAGCTATAGGTGCACGCTACCATGCCTGGCTGATTTTATTTTTTATTATAAAGACGAGGTCTTGCCAAGTTGCCTGGGCTGGTATCGAACCAGTGGGCTCAGGCAATCCACTTGCCTTGGCCTCCCAAAGTGCCGGGATTACAGGCTAAGCCACCGAGCCTGGCCCACATAATTTTTAAACCCCCTTACAATATATGAGTCTAAGTAGAAACAGGGACAAGGTTTAATTGGCTTACTTATGAAAGGAATAGAAAAGGCATGTCCCATTTGGCATCTATATCTGGTAAAGCCTATTTGACAAATGGTTCTTATTGTCATAGACCTTTTTGGATGTGGAAGTTTCAAATGTGCCTCTCCAGTGGTGTTTTACCAGAATGGTGTAAAGGAAGAGAATAAAACATTTCACTAGTATTTAGCCTCAAATTTCAAATGGGTTGCCTACAATTATGCTGAAAGGCACACAGGTTATCTAATATAAAGAGCATTTGAGCCTTTCCTCCCCTGAGCTGGACACATTGTGTTCAATTTACACTAAGAACAGTAAGTTTTCTCAGGCCAAACAGGAGTTTGCTTTCCCTAAGAAGCTATAATCAGAGCTTACTATTTTATAATTGAGGCCAGACTTCCTGGGCTCAGACAGCATGCAGGGCAATTAGAGGCTTGACATAAGGATGGAGACCAGTGACCTCCTTTCTCCAATGGGCACTCCCTTCAGCTAATAAGCTTCCAAGTGAGCATGCCTGTTCTTTTTTCCTAGCTCCATTGGTGGACTCCAGTGCTGGGCATAGCAGCTCGGCCATGCTTATGCTCTTGTCAGTGGTGTTTATAGGCCTGGCTGTGTTTTTGATCTACAAATTTAAAAGGTATGTGCTATTATCACTCAGTTTAGATGTTGGACTAGGTTCATTACAGATGATTCTTCCTATAAACCATCTTTCCTAAACTAATCTCAAGAATGGATTTTAATTCTCCTTGAAGTTCTGTTTGACAATAGGGAAAAGCAAGAATTGGCAAGGGTCAGGGAATAAATGAGTTCAAGAATCTGCACTCTATCCAATTTATGAGATCAATGTATTCTCTTCAAGAGAAGTGTAAGGGGTTTTCAAACGTCACCCAGATTTCTAGAGTAAGATCTATAATATTTAGAAGAGCTTTTTTTCCCCCTCTGAGTCAAGCATGTTGATTCAGAAAGTCTTTTTATACAGATAAATACCCTTTCAGGGTGGCTAAATAGAGAAAATGAAGCTAAAATCTGATATGTACGTGTAAAGTCACACACATGCTCGTTTTCTTATCTCTTGTTGCAGCCATCCAGTATCTCTGTTTAAATTTGTAAGCTGAACATATTCTACTGTCATCTCCCTCTTTTTTCTGTTCTAAAGGAAAATTGATCACGAAAACAAAACTCCACATGTATTCAGAATTTTTTTAAAAAATCACAGAAAGAGGGTATAACAAGACACCTTAAAAACTTGAAGTTGAGATAAATAGTTTTGTAGCAATATTTAAATGATATAATACTTCTACCAGGAAGTGTACTAGTTAGGAGTTTGAACTCTGAAATCATACCCAATTTTAGCATTTAACATTTGTAACCTTGGGCAATTATATTTGCCTCTCTAAGCCTTACTTTCCTCATTGGTAAGATAAGGATAACAGTAATATTTTATAGGCATGTTATGTGATTTAAATGTCATAATATCTATGAATAGTACATGTTAAATAATCAACAAAGTTAAGCTATTCTAAATAATAAAGCACATGCCTACCAAAGATGACCTTTCTGTCATAAACTGGGACATAGTAGGCTCTCAAAAATTTTATCGGTGGCATAAATGTGGGCTTCCTTGGAATCCTGGGTAAAGTAAAAATATCATTAATTTTTATCAGATAAGTTTTGAAAGCATTGTTCATTCCTGAGAGTGTTTCTAGGCTCTAAAAATAATTCTTGTCGGTTTTGATAGAGATCGGTGGTAAAGGTGCTTGACTCTTCCTGTCCCCTTTCTTCCTGCTTAGCTCTCCTTTAGCTCTCAGTAGCTTCAAAGCACCATTATTATTCAGTATACCTCTTAGCATTAGCCATAACAGAAGGAATCCTACCAACATCCTCCACACCCATTAGAAGGACACTGTGAGGTTTACCTTTCTACTCAATAGTCCAGTATGTGAGTTCATGTCCTCTTGGTTCCTTCCTTCCTTCCTTCCTTCCTTCCTTCCTTCCTTCCTTCCTTCCTTCCTTCCTTCCTTCCTTCTTTCCTTCCTTCCTTCCTACTTATCTATCTACCTTATTCTTTCCAGGGTCTTACTCTGTCACCCAGCCTGGGGTGCAGTGATGTGATCATGGCTCACCGCAGCCTTGACCTCCTGGGCTCAGGCAATCCTTCCACTCCACCTCCCGAGGAGCTAGTACTACTGGCAGGCATGTGCCACCACACCTGATTAATTTTTTGAATTTTTTTGGTTGAGCTGAGTTCTCACTCTGTTGCTCAGGTTGGTCTCAAACTCTTGGGCTCAAGTAATCCTCCCACCTTGGCCTCCAAATGTGCTGGGATGACAGGTGTGAGCCACTGTGCCTGGCCTCCTCTTGGATCAAAACATGTCAACCCACCTGCCTTGGTTCCCTTTTAAGAGAGGATGAAACTTTTATGTCACAATTGGTGAAAAAAGGTTCAATATGGAAACAGTCTGGTTAAGGCAACATCCATTTATAGATGTACTTCAATTATATGCAAAGAATATTTTCACTTTTTTATTTATCCAATAGTTTGATTGCAGGGAAGCCTAGTGGTTGCTGGGGCTTGAAAAATAAATAAACCAAATGTATCACCTCTGGCTTCTAGAACTTCAGAGGTGCTGAAGACAAGGGTCAGTAGAAATCCTGCAAAGAGGCATTTGTGTCAGGAGGCTCCAAACTCAGGTCATTTAAGGATCACTTATCCTATGACTTGGAAGGCTTCTATTCCTTTGCAAATGCTGCTAAACTCCCTAGACAATTAACTTATTAGTGTAGGCATCTTTACATGTATACACTGTAATATATGAATCCATGCCAGGTCGTGACATCTCAGAACTATTTTGCCTTTGCAGTTTGCAACTATCAGCACCCATGACAGTGCATCATGTACCTAAGACCACAGGAAACAAACACCAGTCAAACTGGATAACAGCAGTGTCAGCTAAGAGTGACCAGTCATCAATTAATTAATCTTTACTTTTCTATCCTCTTCCTTCTGGAAGTTTTCTTCCCAATACTCAAGGCCTTTGGTTGAGATTCTGTTAGATTTTCTTTTATTTCTTTGGTCTTCTTTCTCTCTCCCTCCCATGAAACCTCAGTGATGGGTACATGGAGGACACCTGGCTTAGAACAATCCAAGTTCCTAGCCCTGGATTCCAAGAGTCTCCTTGGCTTCTTTTTTTACTGTCTAATAGAACTTCTGTTCAAAATGCTCTGGATTCTGTATCATCTAATATAGTAGCTACTAGTATCACTGAGGGACTTTAATTATATTTAACTTTAATTGAAATGTAAATAGCTATACCTAGCCAATAAACACTCTGATGAACAGTGCTGTCTAGGGTAAAGGGCAGTTCTGTTTCTGCATCCAGATCATTGACCATGCTGAGTTTATAGACCCAAAACCTCCTCTCTGTAATTGCCAGCATTAGCTCACTAAGCCATTCATTCATTCAACAAACATTTATTAAGTACCTACTATGTGCCAGGCACTGAAAATGATCTCAATGTTTCAATTAGTCATTTAACATGAAGGAAAAGAGTTACCATGAGCCCCATTAAGTACTTACTGAATAAGGGAATAGCACCCTGCCTCCTCATAGTCCATCTTGTTTTTGGATAGGGTCTGCTATTTTCTAATATCTTGAGCAATATTATTAAAAATCATTAGGAGATGGCTTTTACATTCTGAAAACTGCCTAAAAAACTTTCTTTCTATAACTACAGATCTGCTTTTTCTGATTATTCAAGAAAATGTTTGTGCTTTTATATTCTAACCGTTTTTTTTTTTTTCTGTAAGGCTTTTAATACTACTAAAAGCTTACTTTGCTGTCTCAGATTTCCTCCCACAGGCTCCTAACACTCATCATAGTTGGAACAAATAAATACAAACTGCAGTTGGTTTATGCTTTTGTTTTTTAGTTTTTGGGGAGAAGACTTGGGCTTATACATATTACTACTCTTACTTAAAACTATATGAATGTGTGGTCCACAACATGTCTCTTGATCTCTTTATTTTCCACCTTTCTTATATGTAAGAGTGGTAGTTCAGCCTTGTCTTATATTCTCAGCAGTCCCACAAACAGGAGATGTGTTAAACAAAAAGCAACTGGGCATATTTTTAAATTCTGCAAATTATTATCTGAAACTTATTCCATTCTAATAATCTATATTTAAAAGATGAAGTATATGCCTGTTTTTAGGTGTGTCATCTGGAAATTGAAATAAAGTGAACAATCTTTATAAGGGCAAGTTTATCCAAATCCTCATAGGTATCATCAGTAAACAAGGAGAAGGAAGTAGAAGGCTCTGGTTACAGCACTAAAGTATACAGATTTGTGTGATCAGCAATGGATTGACCATCCCAACACCTAATAAGTATTATAGTTGATACCAACATTCATGAGCAATATGTACTTTTATGATTGGAAAGAATCTAAGTCATTAAACTGCTTTTCTATTTAGATAAAATGTAAGTAAAGGCCTGCCTGAATTTTTAATTATACACATTTAGAGTGCCTACAGTTTGCTGCCTCACATAGATTCTATTCATTTAAGGTTCTTGTAAAGTATATAAACCTGGTTTAGGCCTGTAGGAGTTATGGGCGCACCTCCCTTCATGTATGGAAAGCATACACAAAAGACATGAAAACTGAACATAAAGAAAAGATAGAAACTGCTGCATGTTTTAAACCCATTTTCAGATTTTTTTTTTCTTTTGAAATTAACTATGGATAAACTTTATTAAATGCTTCCACATTCTGCCTCATTTGAGGTTGGAGTGGAGAGGAGAATGTAGAAGTTTGAAAATACCACTGGTTGTTACTAGGACAACAGAGCCAGTCTCCTTTAGAAATGCAAGGAATGTTCTGGAGTGGGGTAGGTATCAGATGTCCCAAGTTTTAATAATATCTATGCCAGCAATTGGCTTCCAAAATGTCTGGACTTTAGTCCAATTTCCCCATCTTTTATTGAGGTAAGAGGGGTCTACTTTAGAAGTGATACTCTAAGATAAAAATATAGTCTTTTTAAATTTCAATTTTAGTTTTAATTTTAAAGATGTGGGATACAATTCAGGGTTAGGTATACAAATGTTGATTATGCAGGTACCCTTGTTGATGAGGTGTACCTCTCCCTCCTCTAGCAGTTTTCCTCAACTGCCAATTCCACCCCCCCGCCCCACCCCAGCAGTTTCCCACTATTGCCAATCCCTTTCTTATAGTATTATGATAATTGCTCAAGGTCTGCTTATGCGTGAGAACATTACTGAAGAATATAGAACAGGAAAGTAGAAATAATACAGGCTTTGAGGTCATTTATTCCATTTATTGGACAAATGTTTAATGAATGCAATCTATGTACCAAGTACCATGCTAAGCTGTGTGCATAGCAGTGAAAATAGAAAACGTAGACGCTGGCTGGGCATGGTAGCTGACGCTTGTAATCCCAACATTTTGGGAAGCTGAGGCAAGAGGATTACTTGAGGCCAGCAGTTCTAAACTAGTCTGAGTAATATATCAAGACTCTGTCTCTACAAAAAAAAATTTTTTTTTTAATACCTGGGCATTATGGCACCTGCCTGTAGTACTGTCTGCTTGGAAGGCTGAGGTGAGAGAACTGCTTGAGCCCAGGATTTTGAGGTTACAATAAGCTAGGAATGTGCCACTGTACTACAGTCTGGGTAGCAGAATGATATCTTATCTCTAAAAAAATAAAAGAAAACATAGACCTTGCCCACATGGAACTAGTAGGAGAGAAAGAAAGACAGAAAGCAAGCCCCAAATCATTGCCTATTATTTTACCCTAAACCAAGACCTTATTTGTTTCTTCAGTAGACATTATCCCATAATTGCATGTTTATTAACAGGGGAGGTTGGGAGGTCAGGGAAGACCTCTCAGAGATGACACGTAAGTCAAACTCCGAAGTAGAAGAGAAGAGGGAAGTGTGTTATAGGCAGAAAGAATAGTTGGTTCAAAGTCCCAAAGATGTAGAAGAGCTTCATGTATTTGAGTCTGGAGACAGTTTGGGTCTCCCACTGGCTAGCAACCTCAGCGTTACCTGGGAACTTGGCAGAAATGCAGGATCCCAACCCATCCAGTCCAGACTTTCAGAGTCACAATTGCATTTTGACAAAGACTTTTAGTGATGCATGAGTACGTTAAAGTTTGAGAAGTGCTGGATTAGAGAAATTCAAAGGAGATCACAGAGGCTGGAACACAGTGGGTCAGGAAAAAAATGGAGATGGGTCAGTAAATGAATGCCTCAAAATTTCAAGGTCATGCTTGCTCCTCCAATTCCATGCCAGTCTGCCTTGTGTTTCCAAATCTACTACTTTTGTGTCTTTGATGGAAGTTATTTGGCGTCTCTTAATCATTCCCTTAATCATCTCTATAGACTTAACAAAAGCTGTTGTTATCCCCATTGGACAGTTGAGGAAACTGACTAACAGAGTTTTTAAGATACTTGGCCCATAAGTGGTGTTCTGAAAGTTGTAGCAATGGCTATGAGTGCATTATTTCTTGTCTGTTCATAAAAGAAAACATTAGGAGTTGATTAAGTTAATGCAACCTTAGGAAAAGACGTCTTTTAACTATGTAGAAACGTAAGTCTCAAAGTCCAGCTCCTTTAAAAATCTTATATATAATATATAATAACAGATATATATCATATATACATAATAACAGATAAATATTTTAAGGGTTTTAGTGCCTAACGGATCAGCAGCATCACCCTTTGGTTTGTACTTGTTTGTTTTTTGACCTCCAGGAGAAAGTGCATTCCTCAGGGAGTTCTGTGGTTTATACCTTCCCTGGGCATCTAGGTCTCTGGCTAGCCTTGTGTTTCTGGGTCTCATGGCCACAGTGTCTCTAAGTGACCAGAACTGTTCCCTGACACTGACTTTTTCTGTTAATAGCTTCTTCACCCTCTTATTGCCTAGAATTTCTAATTCCCCAAGTTTGACACGCCCTGTGATCTTAATCTGATTTTGTTCCTTCTCCATGTAGGAAAATCCCCTGGATTAACATTTATGCTCAAGTCCAACATGACAAGGAGCAGGAGATGATTGGGTCAGTGAGTCAAAGTGAAAATACCCCCAAAATCACACTCAGTGACTTCACAGAGCCTGAGGAACTGATGGACAAAGAGCTGGACACACGGGTCACAGGTATGTGTGCCTATTCCACCAAACTTCTGTGTCCTCCATCCTCCAAACACTATGTCAATTGGCCAGCTTTGTCTGGTCTTTCTGTCAGACAGTACTGGACTGAGGGTACAGAAAAAGGATGGGCTACAGTGGCATAATGTTTAAAACTTGTCTGCCATATCTGGCCACATAAAATCAAAAAGAAAAAAATTAAAATAAAAAAAGTAAACTAATTTTATATGCACTGGGGTCTGGGTAAGAAAGAGATGAAGTCAACTGTCCATTTCTATCAAAAAAACATTATATGTTCTTATTAATAATCACATGGATGTGGAATCTGGCATCAGATGGCTCTAGGTCTATTTTCTTGTTCTGCTAATCTGCTAGCTCTGTGACCTCTCTGTGCCTTATATTCCTCATCTGTGAAATGGGAATAATAGTATCTATGATTCTACTCTGTCCCTATATATAGTACCTAAGGATTATTCTATGATTCTTGTGATAATCACATGCTATTATGTCATTAACACAGTGCCTGCCACATAGTAAGTTTCAATATGTGTTGGCTGTTACTATTGTTATCAACAGAGTATAAGATGGCTGTCAATGTATGAGTCCTACCTGTGTTCTAGTGAGTGAGGTGACATACGTTAAACATGGATAAGATTAGCTAATGAGCTGATAGGTGAGAATATTCAGGGGCCCTTTTAGTAAATACCCACTAAGTACCTGTTTGGGGTGGCTTGCTATTTAGTAGTGAATAAAACAAAGACCCCTGCCCTTGCAGAACTTACATCCCTTTCTCCCTGTGTCTTCTCTCCCCTGCAGGAGGCATTGCCACCATTGCCAACAGCGAAAGCACAAAGGAGATCCCAAACTGCACTAGTGTTTAATACCAACAAGTCAAGTGATCAACCACCTTTCTGACCTTTTATTTTTGATGATTACTGTTACTATTATTATGGAAAATGAAAATGTCTTTTTTATCTTTTGTTTACCAAGGGCCCCTTCATTAAACAGCAGGCAGATGCTTAGCTTTGGAAGAAAAAGGCATTCTTTGCTGATTGAAATGAGACAAAAGGAATAAATAGCTGTATTTGTACTAAGGGCAAATACAAGGATACATCTTTCCACAACCTCCTTTAGTTATTCTGCCATTAATAGCTTAAGGACTCTCTTTTTCCTTGTGATCTCTCTTTTACATATATATAAAGTCGGGTTGGCTTTTTGTTAACCTTTTATCTTTCCTCTCCAAAAATTACCACACTCTCCCTACCCCCAGCACACATACATACAACACAAACCATTTCCCAGTTAAATCCGCAGGAGGTAGATTGGTGGGGAGTGGGCATAGCTTCAGACAGCATGCACACCTTTGTGAAAGAGGCCCTGCCTTGTGCATGTCAATTGTGAGGCTACAGATGGCTCATTGTATATAATTACAATGTAAATAACTTTTTATTTCCTAAGAAATAATTTAATGTTTAGTAAAAAAGAAAACAGAAAAAAGAAAGATGAGTGTGTTGGCTTACGCACTGACCCTCAGAGCTGACCAACCCACCAGGCGTGCTTGATGTGTTAGGTCTGGAGCTCTCCTGTTGTCTGTCACACTTAATTCTTGCATCTCCTTGTCCACATCATAGCTGGTTTCTATTTATGTATATAAAGGGGGGCGGGGGGAGGGCTTCTTTGGGGCAATTGAAAAAGGAAGGACTCTAGTGACATCATAGAACATGGAGGTCATTTTTGTTTCAAAAATGACATGGAAAAAGCTATAAGATGAGGCCCACTAGAGGCTTCACACTGAGACTCAGATGGGAAAAAGGCTTCCTCTCTTGAAGAAAAAAGTTGAGAAAATTTGTCAGCCTGAAAAAATAATATCTAAAGAAGGCAGTCAATGGATCAAAAAATGACAATCTATCTTCTCATTGGATTTTATGAAAATGTGTAATGCTTATGGTGAATTCTCAGGCTGTTCTTAGCTCAGAAAAGTCCTCTGGTCACTTGGTTAATTCCACTGAGTGCCTTGTGGCATTGGAGGAGTTAGAGAGGTTAGAAGAGAGATGGTATTTGTGGAATCATGAATCCATGCAAACCCTGCAGGCCAAATAGGGATCTAGCTTTTAATGATATTAGTCAAAGGCAATTTTAGCAAAGCTGTGCTATTTGCTTGTCAGATGTACTCAACTTCCTTAAAGTCAAATGTCTGCCTTCAGTTCCCTTAAGGTAGTTCTTGCCTCTGGGGTGAGTGACTTTCCAAACTGTTGAGCTTTTCCAGCACCTCAGCACCTTCACATATTTACACATACCAGTTATTTTCAGTAGGGTCACTTTAAGCCATGCTGTAGGCATTGTTTTTATTTTCAAGATCAGCCTGAGCACACTTGTTTTTAAAAGTGGTGTACTGTATATATAATGGAGGAACGGCCACATTTTGCACCTGTTAATTTTTGCAGAAGTTGTTCTCATTCTTCTTTATGAGACACAGAGTGAATGTGATACAGAGAAATCTGACTGGCTACAGCATAGATCAGTATTAGAGATATTTGAAAGATCCTTTTTTTGTTTGTTTGTTTCAAGGGTTAAATGGGGCAGACAATTGCAATACTTGTACTAAACACTGGAATAAAGATGCATGAGTCATATCTATATATACAGTATATGTACATATACTGTTCTTGGTTTTATTGTTCCACTTGAATATTTCTACTGTAAAAAAAGACAGTGGTTTTGAAATTGTTGAAAATAAATGTATTTTTGTACATCAAACCTACATACTTGGCTGAGCTTTCTCTTTTGGGGCAGTTTCTTTTACCTGTTGTGTTTGTCAACAATTACTACAATAATGCTACATGGCAAAAAGTAATGGGTGTCTTACAGCAACAGATACTTATTTTTTGCTCATGAGTCTTCAGATAGTTTATAGTTTGGCTGAAATCAGCTGGGACTATTAGGCTTGGCTGTACTAGTCTGGATTCAGGCTTCAAGTAGTTAGAGTTGCTCCATGAGTTATTATAATTTTGGGACAGGTAGCCACCCAGGGCATGTCTTTTGCATGGGGGATTGCAGAATTCCAAGTGAAGCCAGCAGAACAACCTATGCCTCTAGGGCCTTGGCTCAAAGTGGTCACTATTTATCGTCACCTACATTCCAATGACTAAAGATCAACAGCCAAGTCCAACCTTGGCTAGAGAAGTAGGCTCTTCCTACTCTGGCACAAGGCAATACTAAGTTCAATTACAAAAGGTGTGGATAAATAATCCCAACATAGGGAGAGTAAGAAGAACTGAGAACAATACTCCAATTTATTCTACCAATTCATTTTCTACTACCACAGGGGGAGTTTTCATTAAGTAATCCATTGAACCAATATACAAATTACCCATTCAAATGTGGATGACTAGGATTTCTAAGCAGAAGTCTTGGTAACTGCAAGCCCTTTGAGTCAGATAGTGTTGAGTGAGTATTAGAGATGGGTCTCCAACTCACGTTTTGAATACTTAAGCAGGAGAAGTAAAATGAGGTAAGGAAACCAACAAGGCATATGTCCCCTTTTCATCTTCCTGATGTTTGATACATGAAACCAACAGTAAATCTCCTTCTCTGACCCCTTGGTGAGTGTGTGACTCTTCTTCACACACAGTAAATAAGAAACTGTGAGCTAAGCACCCAGAATAAGGACTATAAGTAGGATTTTAAAAAATAATTATTTAGTGTTTAAAATATGTGATAAAGTTCCAGGGATCCCAGAAACCCAAGAAACAAGAAAGCTTTGATCAATAATTTTATCCCATCTTTTGGAAACTAGCTGACTATTTAGGAATCATGTTTTCTAAACTCAAATTTGAAGATAAAGAATTAATAAATTTTTAAAATAAATTTATTTTGATTCAGGAATTTATTTAAAAATATGTATGATTCTTGTTTTAACTTTTGAATTATACTCACCTTTGAAAAATTTATAGTATATAAATACCCTTCTCAAATATTGAGATTATCTTTTAGGTACCTCTAGAAGAAACGATGGATTTTTTTTCAATCTAATTAGCGGTTCATAACACAAAGTAAATATACTTCTTTAGGGGATTTTTAATGGTTTGGAGCTTCCCAAATACTGTAAAATGCCTAATATGTCTGTTCTAAGTCAAAGGTGAATTTTCTGGATGCATTAGTTGGGTCATTTGCGAAAACCATGGCCAAGAATAGAGCCTCTGTATTCACCACCAGCACAAGTTTGTCAGATTTCTCAGTAGAAGACAGCCGCAAAGGCAGATGGTAGAGACTACAGTTGGCTCTGCAGCTGTTTTTATGCAGAGTTTCTCACCAAGGGTGAGGACACTCTTTGCATCAGAACTATCTTCTCTAAGACAAATCCAGACCTAATAACCAAGCCTGCAGAAGCACTCTGGGGTTGGAGCCCAGCTATCAGCACTATAAGCAGACTCTTCTAGTATTCGCATATGCATTAAAGCTTGAGAATAACTGCTTTACCTGCCACCAAAATAGCTCAAGGAGAGGGACTAGGTAAAAGTCACCTTCCTTGGCTCCTGTTATAATGATACAAGGCACCTTGATCTACAAAAGGTCATGCCAATAGGGTTCCCATATTTATAATGTCCAGAATGGACATATAAATTATTATACATGTATAATATCACTTCCCAAGTCCACTGATTCTTCAGTGGCTCACAACCCTCCTCATGCCATTGCCCTGCTAACCCACTTATTTAGCAGCTCATAGTCTGATGTCCCTACTTCCTCCACTGGACTGAAATAAAGCGGCTCAACAGTCAGCTGCCAGGCTCCAGATTCACTTGCTGTGCTGATCACCTTTTAAAGTGAAGAGCCTTGTTCAGAGGGAAGAAGGCCAGAGAGATCCTGCCAGATTCTCTTGTCTACTCCAACAGTACTACCAAAGGGGACCAGATGTAGCCCAACAATTGCCTCCCGAAGTACTACTACATTTTATGACTCTTAAGCTTACTTTAATTACCATTCTCTCTACAATAGTAGCGTGTCCTTTAAAACAGCAACCCTCAACCTTTTTGGCTTCAGGGACCAGTTTGGTGGAAGACAATTTTTCCACGCACTGGGATGGGAGGAGTGGGGGGCATGGTTTTGGGACTGATTCAAGCGCATTACATTTATTGTGCAATTTATTTCTATTATTATTACAATGTAATAGATAATGAATAATTATGCAACTCGCCATAATGCAGAATCAGTGGGAGCCCTGAGCTTGTTTTCCTGCAATTAGATAGTCCCATCTGGGGGTGATGGGAGACATTGACACTTTAAGTGTGTTGTTTATGTTCAGTCTACTCTGTAATCTCATCTTGATTTCTGTCACTGCAGAAAACCCTGCTTCACAAAGATGGGATGTTGGAAATGGAAGCAGGCTTTTCAGTGCTGATCTGACAGGAGGTGGAGCTCAGACGGTAAGGCAAGTGATAGGGAGTGGCTATAAATACAGATGAAGCTTTGTAAACTCACCTGCTGCTCACCTCCTGTTGAGTAGCCTGGTTCCTAACAGGCCATGGACTGGTAGTTGGGGACCCCTGCTTTAAAATACTTTTTGCATTTCAGAGTATATCATGATGATACATAGGTTCATTCAGAGAGGAACCAGTGGAACATTGCATACCAAAAAATGGGGAGAACTTCAACCAGAGTTCAATTTATTTGGAGACGAAAAGTCCCAATAAAACCTGGATCCGTCATGTTTTAATTATCTGAGACCCACGGGTAAAATGATATAATCAGGGGTTAATTTCCCTATTTATAAATTAAAGATAATGACATCTACAATGCAGGGTGAGAACCCAGATTAAATTAAATTATTTGGGACATACAAATGATGAATTGATTCTGAGAAGCTCTAGTACTAATGTGCTTGGTCCTTGTCCATGTAACACTGTCTCTGACCTCAAGCTGCAAAAATTATCCAACCAATTTCTCACTAAGGGATGTACCTGCAGGGGAAATAAATGGATTTACCTGGAGAGACATGCTATCTCCCTCAGCTCCCCTTTAGCAGGAAGATAATTTTGGTTAAAATTCATTACTTACACATTGTTCCCAAAAGTGACTACTTCTTGTATTGCTTGTTAAAAAATAATGACTGACTTAATTTTGCTTGGACCATATGGAAAGCACAAGAGATGGACTCTGCTAAAAAAAGGTGCCAGGAATATCTCCTAAAATCAAAGACTGGAGGGTCTCAGTCTCTGAAACATGCTCACTCTTACCATTTGTGGGTACCCAGAGATAGCCCTGTTAATGGACAAAAACAGTTTGACCTTACCTTTTTTAAAAAATGTTTTTTGGCTTGGGTATTTATAATATAACTTGCTTCATTTGCTCTCCTTTCCCATACAGTGCTTTTGTGATGACATGTTCCAGATTCTTGGGCCCCTAAAGCTTCTCTGAGAGTCACTAGGTTCCTTTGGTCACAGATATTGAAAAACTATCAGATAAATACTTGCTTGTAAAATATGCCTTTTAGATATACAGAAGTACTAGGGACATGGTTTTCAAGTACCTTCAACTTGGTCACAGCTCAAGGAGAACTGTTCCAGAGAATACATACAAGATGCATATTCTTTACAACATGTCAGTGAAGACAGAGGAAAATAGATCATGACAGGCACACACTCCATCTGTCATTACAGCTTAGTCTCTGGGGGAACAAAGCTGTTTGCAGCTATTAAAGGTGAACCAGATAAAGTGGGGCCCTTAATGTTGTGCTTCTGAGAAAGTGTATGGTCTGTTCCCCAAGGAATTGAGACTTCTTCGGCTGAAATATCTATGCCCAGTGTCCCATGTGCAGATGGCTGGTGGGCTCCAGGGATTTCTCACCATCAAAAAAAGTCCTACTTCTGCTCCATGGGGTTTCTCCCAGAAGACTCTTCTTATGATGCATGGTCTCTATTACTTACTCTCACTTGCAGAGGGTTGTTGCTGTCAGTATCCCAGTAACTGGCTGCAATTAGCAATCTGTCCACCCACTGTGGAAAGCAAGAAAAAGGAGGGTGCTGCAGCAGCAAACAGAGAACAGGATTGCTTTTCTAGTCACCAATCTATCTGTCTTGGTTTCTAGGTAGACTAACTGGGAAAGCACATAATTGTCTTCAAAAACAACACATCTGGTCCCTGAAGTGCTAGAATAGTTATTCTTACACTGTCCTTCCAAAATCATATGGTTCAGTTAGAGAATTGCTGGGTTTCTTCCATTGGCAGCTAGGACTTTTCAAGGGAAGGGGGCCAAGGGAAGAAGAGAGAGATAGGTCTAGAGAAATAAAGTTGATCTTTGTCAGTTTCAGAGCTCCACTTGACACATTTTCACTTCAACCTGTCAATTTCAGATTCTCCTCTGTGAGGGTGAAATGCAGATGCTCCCAGAATTCTAATCTATTTATAATATTAACAAGGCAACTCTAAGCAGCGTGTGCTCATCATGAGCTAGTCATCCTCTGCTATGTCTTGTGCCTCCTAATTAGTGGCATGTTGGTTGCCTACTGATCAAATTGGAGATTCACCCAGGCAGGTGAGGGCAGGTAGGGGAGAAGAAAGTCTGAGCCCAGTGGAGCTTAGATCTTGGCTGACTTCTAATAACAGGTGGGCTTCACATCTTGCCTTGAAATGCATCCTTTTTAAAGAGTCAACCATTACTTGCTTGGGTGCTAACAGGAATATGGCAGATCTCCAAACACGTCTCCTTTCTGTCCAGAAGCTCTCCATAAGGAGATGCTGTCCTTCCAAAACCTATTGGCTGGATGATATAGACCAGCAGGAGGCATAAAGTAGAAGAAAAATAAATATTTAAATGTGTATCTGTAGCTGACAATGGAGCAAGGTCTCTTTTACTCACTCTTTCTTTTAAAAAAAACTTATTGAACATTTACTTTCTCCCAGGCTCTGTCTTGGACATTGGGAATATTTCAGTGATCAAGACACACATAAAATAAGGTGACAATATAATGTGTTATCCAAACTGGGACACAGTTGGGGTGAGTGAGACGCTATTAATGATTACTCTGGAAAACTAGCATGAAACAGGGTTGTCTCAAGCAAACCAGGATGTGTAGTCAGTCTAATTTAAGCAAGAGGAACTACTTGCCTAAAGTCAGAGATTTTGTCTATGTTTCATTTATCCTTAAATTTTTTTTTTCTTTTCAAATCTTGACCCATGAATGAAAATTCACTTCTCTGAGCCCAAAAACTATATCTTTGGAGATCCTCCTATCAGCTTTAGTGTCTTCTGAGGACCTCTTATTGGGGTGGTGAACCCTTACAGTCAGAAGTTAATGTGCATAGCCTTAGATGGTATTTAAAAAACTATTTAAAATATTGTATCAATTAGGATTCTTGATTGCAGAAAATAGTAATTCTGGCTAATTTAAGCAAAAAAGAATTTATTAGAAGATTGTTAGGCTCTCACAGAATTAAGCCAATTTGAAAACTTAGCTTGGAAAGGGGCAAGAGACAAGTCAGCTCTGGAGGAATGGGAATCAGGAAGATAAGGAATGTTTTCCCGGCAGACAGCATCTTATAAGAGTCTTCCCCTGGGATGTGTGAACTACAATCATCTCTTCTATCCTTATGTTACTGGAGATTTAAAATTCCAGATGAATTCTCTAACTGGTAAAGTTTAGTTCTCATGCTCAATATATGTACAGTGAGTGTTATGGACTCAATTGTGTTTCCCCAAAAATCCATATGTTGAAACCCGTAACTCGTAGTAACCCAGAAGTGACTGTGTTTGGATATTGGGTCTTGAATGAGGTGACTAAGCTAAAATTAGGTCACATGGGTGGGACCTAACCCAATGACTGCTGTCTTTATAAGAACAGAAATTAGGACACAGATGGATACAGGGGAAAGACCATATGAAGATACAGGGAGAAGATGACCATCTATAAACCAAGGAGAGAACCTCAGACTTCTAGCCTCCAGAATTGTAATAAAATAAATTTATATGATTTAAGCCACCCAGTCTGTAGTACTTGTTATGGTAGCCTTGGAAGCTAAACAGTCAGAAAAACTACCTGGGGGGAAGAAATCCTTAAGTATTGCTCTGGCTTTTGAAGTAGGAGTAGATGCAGTTGGATTTACTATTACTCTTAGAAAATATATAGTATAGGAAATGTTATCTGCCCCTCACCCCCACCTAAGGAAATAAGTGAATGGTTATGAAGGCAGAATGGATGCTGGACAGGGAATGAATGTTCACTATCCTAACCTTTCAAGTGATTTTTAAAATCACTATTATTTGAATACTTATTGAGCATAAACTAAGAAACTAAGCATCTGGCACTGTGTTGAGTGTTGGAATTTCAGATATGAACATAGGACTCCACTCCTGGCTTAGTGAAACTTATCGTTTAAGGAGAAATTCTGTAAGTAATTTTTCAATCTTCTATCACACTTATACTCTTTTGGGAGACAAAGTGCTTTAATAATTTAGATAAAAGTAACAAAAAGAGGAGAATAATACTTCTTTATCCCACAGAGAAAGGGTGATGGTAACAGTTGAGGAAAAATTCTCAAAGGAAATTACATTTACAATAAGTATTTTAAAATGTTGACATTTACTCAAACTTTTTTTCCCCATCTAGATTGTCCCTTTTCTTCCTCTCTCTGGCAAATTAATGGAGCACCAAAGTTAGGGAAGGAGCAGAACAGGAGGTTGAAATGAGATGGGAAAATGGTCAGAAATGAGCTAGAAAGACAGCTAGGAAATAAATTAAAAATCAGGAGTTTGGATTTTGAAAAATGCTGACTTCATAGTCTGTAACGACAAAGTTTTTTATTTTCTATGTCATTCCAAGTTTTCATAATAAGCACACATTCATTTCACAATTATTTAAAATAAGAAGAAAGTAAAAGTCACATCAAATGTACATAATGGTTCTCCAGATCTTGTGGATTTCCGGGTGTTACCTTAGAGTTTTTCTAATAAACTTCTAAACAAACATAATGAGATTGTTCTGCAATACTGATTATTAAGCATAGTTAAAATAGGAACATTCATAGGTCAAAGATGGAAAATAATTTCAAGAGAGACTTGTGGTAGCATAATATCTGCTAGAGAATGGTTTATTGGTCTTTATAAATGGAAAAGGAAACTGTAATTACTTAGGTCTCTCACAATGAGTATTAAAGATACAGGAAATCATTACTCAAGATTCTTGGCAAAGGAAATGGCTCTAATGTTGCTCTATGTTTCTCTTTTATCTTATTCCTTTCACAAAAGTACAGAAACTTTTTTGTTTAGTAATTTTGCTGGCAATGTCCCATCCATAAGTAATTGCCATTGTTAACAAATGTTGGAACAAAACAACACCAATTAAGATTTTAAGTGGTTATCAAACATGGCAAGAGATTCTGTATGAGCTGCAAAGAACTTAGCATTTCCTGGTACTGCGAAAACATTTTAAACAGAAGGGAAACTTTCAACTAAGTGTCTTGCCTGAGCTTTCTGGTGCAAGGTAATGGTTAGAGATTCAGATTTGAAATTCTGAAAGCCATGGACCTGGATGACATAGAATGAAAAGTAAGTAGGCTCAAACTAGCCCCATCAGCTTTGGAAAATGACTTGCTCTCTGAACAATTTTCTCTTTATGATACATGCTTTTCATGATTATTTATTCAACTATTATGGAAAATTCCTTAACTTGGCTGAAGTTTCTCCCACTCTGACCTCTCAGAATTATCATTCCTACCCCAGACTCACTGGGCATTTTGTCCACCTTTGGGAGAAGAAGCATGATGGCGTAAATTTAGTCTTTGAGGGGCTAAATATCTGGGTTCAATTCCAGCTTCTGCATTCATTAACTGTGATCTTGGGCAAGTGTCTAACCTCCTCAAGTCTCAACTTTCTTTTTTTTTTTTTGGTTCTGGTGAAAAAATATTGATAATAAATATAAAGCATCTGAGGTATTGTTATACTTCAGGCTCAGTATAAATAAACCTTCCTTCGCCTTCACCCCCTCTGTGCTTTTCTAGAAAGCCCATGCTTGGGCAGAAGAATTCCAAGTCTCAGCCCCCAAGGCATTCTGCCGGTCCCCTTGGCCCTACTCCAACACATACAACAACTCAATGGTGTCTCTCCTTCCTTCTGTAGAAAACAATGACACAAATTTAGAGAAGATAGCCTCTAAACTAACCCCACTAACCCACTGTTTATGCCTATTCTATCTCAAGTCTCATAGAAGAGCCACAATACCAGTAATTTTGTAGGAACAAAATTAAAGCTGGGGCAGTGTAAGAGATAAGTGTGCAGGCCCAGATGTGGCTGGTGGGTTGCTGTAGGATGAATGCTGGACTGCTAAATGCAGCCACCCCTGCCAGCTGTATGTATCCTTTTCTTTACAACAAAAGGAGACCAAGCAAGGTCCTCCCTCTCCAAAAACCTATCATTAGTTTTGTTATTATGGTTATTAACAACAATGTGCTAATTTCCATGCATCTTTTATGATCTTTTAATTATTAAACGCTGAAGTCTTTTTTCTCCCTTCTTCCCGGTCTCTCCTATCCCCTCTACTCCTCCCTCATCCTACCCCAAACACCACTGTTTCTTTTCTTTCCTCCTCCTGAATTGTTTTCTAAATAAAAGAATGGCAGTGACAGGGAATGAAACTAGCAGGATTTGGAAATTCTCTGGCTGAGGGGAAAGAAATATTTGTATGTTATTCAATATTCTCTAAGTAATTCATCAGAGGTTTCATTTTTCTCTAAACTCTTTTCCCTATCTTAAAGCCACTGACACAAATATATATCATGAGGTTAAAAAAATTGAATTATATTTCGTCAGCTAACTGCTGAGATGCATGGTAGCTCAAAGCCCCGTCTGGTCTCTGGGTATACCAAGTATGGTATTTTACCTTTTTTTCCTTTTTCCAGTGAACACACACTAACAGGGTTTGTCTCTTCATTGTGGTATGGGAATGATTGCAAATATACTCTGTATTGTCTGGTAAAAGACCTTTACTAAAAAGGAGAACAGTTGCCATTTGTACACATTTCCCAGGGGCACCAAGATGTGCTTGAGTTGGGTTTAATGGGATGTTTTTGAGCAGCAATGTTGCCTAATGAGCTTCTATGTAAGGTCACTAGCCCCAGGAGACTTGGGAGCTCCCAAGTTTCAATCCAGATTAGATAGCTGGTTGGTGGTCTTACTCCCTGAATGCTAAGGTACCTGGGCTGGGGATAGCCTGGGGAGTCATCCATCCACACTGTTGTTACTATCTGAGAGAGTTTCCAAGGAACAAGTAACAAGCTGCATTCGTCTCCAAGGGCTGCTGTGATAAACTACTACAACTTGGGTAATTTAAAGCAACAGAAAATTATTCTTTCACAATTCTGTAGGTCAGAAGTCCAAAATAAACAAGTTAAGAGGGTTGATTCCTTGCAGAGGCTGTGAGGGAGGAACCATTTCATGTCTCTTCCTGAATTTCTGGGGGCTGCTGACAATTTTGGCATTCCTTGGCTTGTAGATTCATCACTCCCACCTCTGCTTCTATCTTCACATTACGTACTCAGTGAGTTTTCCCCTTTCTTCTTATCAGAAAGTGTTCCCTGGGGACTCATCCATCCCCAAACAGCACGTAGACACATGCTATTGAATTTAGGGTTCATCCGGTTAATCAAAACTGATCTCATCTCAAGATGTTTAACTATATCTGCAAAGATCCTTTTGCACAAATAAGAAAGCTATCATATTCACAGGTTCTGGGTGGTCATATCTTTTGGAGGGTCACCATTTAACCCACAATAGAGGCCTAGTCCTGAAATAAAGGGAAACCAAAGATTTAGACAGTAAGATAAAAGTCGAGATAAGCAGCATATCTGTGTGGCAGCCCACATCACACAGAAGCTCCCCTCCACCTTAGCTATCAACATCCAGTGCTAGGCCATAGGCTCCATTCTGTTTCCTTAACTCTTCCTTTCCCAATCCAAACTTACCAGGCCAGTATCCCAGCCCTTTTGCTCTCTAGAGTGAATCTGGGATGGATGTTATAGGATTGTTTCTGAGCCCTGCATTTTTATTTATTTATTTATTTGTATTTATGTATTCATTTATTTTTTTGAGTTGGAATCTCACTCTGTTGCCCAGACTGGTGTGCAGTGACTGCTCCTGGCCACCGCAGCCTCGACCTGCTGGGCTCCGGCGATCCTTCCGCCTCAGCCTTCCAAGTAGCTGGAACTACAGGTGCGTGCTACCACACCCGGCTAATTTTTGATTTATTGTAGAGATGAGGACTCGCCAAGTTGCCCAGGTGGGTGTCAAACCCGCGGCCTCAGGCAATCCACTCACCTCAGCCTCCCAAAGCACGAGATTACAGGCTGAGCCACTGAGCCCAGCCAAGCTCTGCATTTTTAAACTATTATTATTAGGAACCCTACTTACATAAGCCCTTTAATCACACAACCCTATTGATTTATTATTTACAAGAAATTTCCCACTGATTCCTCTGACCCCACTTCTATCTGAAGAAGAGAGAGTGATCTGATTCTCAGGTTCTAGGACACATATTGAGCTCTCTTTGCTAGTTCTTAGAGTCACAATGCTGCTATGATGTGACCATACCTCAGAAAAGAAGGGAGTTTTCTTTCACATGCACTCTTGCAGTTTTCTGTGATTTTATAGAATAGACTGTTATTATATATCCCATGATTTCCACTGGATCTTATAGTAGTGGAGAGGCTGGTAAAAAAACAAAACAAACAAACAAAAAACCTCATAAATATCTAGACTGGGGACACATGCTTCACTCAAATCTTTCAATACATTCTGCATTAGGGTTTGTCATCCAGGTCTTAGAAACAAGAAAATGGCAATTTATTTTCCTTTGTATTTCTTCTTGGGACTCTTGAGAACCTCATGGACAGGAATGCTTGAGATAAGAGTGAAGAAATTTTGAATACCTGGGCCTCTCCTAAACCATCTCAATTCTTTAAAATCCTACTGATGCTTTATAGAAAATGTGTATTGAATTTAATGGGCTTTATCTAATGCAGGAAAGAAGTTTTATGCAGTTCTCAATTGTCTAGGAAATTATTTAGGAGTTAACACAACCAGAAACTATAGCTGGATTTAAAAGCTAGAGCAGGGTGTGTGGTAGGTAGATGGAGAGAAAACCAAATGGGAGATGAATGAGAGAAGACAGCATGGTGTGATTGAGAGCCCTCTTCCCAGCACATACACCCAGTTTAACATTGCTTATTCATATCTAACCCCTTTCCAGAATGGTCCACATGCTGTGCCCTAGATGTACCTAGGGTCATTCTGGTCTCTGGACTATCTGAGCCTAGAAAGCTCTAGTCTTTCCACCCAGCTAAATCCTAACCACCATAGAATAGACCCAGCACAGTTGTGGCTCCCAAGCAAGCATTTTTTTTTTTTTATGAGTCCAGCTCAAGTCATCTTATCCTTACCTGCATCCTATGGTATGTGTTTGCTAATTACCTGTATGCTTGCTATCACCATTTTACTTTCCTCATCTTTTACCATGTGAAAGACAGAGTGATAGAGCAGAAGGGACACAGAGCCTGAAGTCAGATGCCCCAGGTTTTAATTCCAACTCTTCTCATATAATATGGCTTACTTAGGCCAGTAATACAGTCTATCTGGGTACATTTCCTCCTCTACAAAATAAGAGTCAGTACTGAAGAAAAATTATATCTTTTCTGTGTATCTTATCAGGTTATTGCATGTATCAAATGAGGTACGCTATTCTGTAATGAATTCAGTATACTGGCTGAGAGCTGCCACAACAAGGAGCTGAGTATGAAGGCAATTCCCTGGGCCCTCTCTTTCCTTGTGTTTGCACTCCTTTGGTGATTGTGGTGCACCCAACTCTGCATCTGTGAGTGTTGGGTGCAAATGTCTCAGCTTCTGCCCCATGGGAGTCTCCATCTCTCCCATAAGTAATACCCCAACCCCTTGATGGAGCAAATCTGTGGGGGTACCAGAATTCCCTGTGGGTCAAGTCAAAACTGAACTTATCCTGAGACTACATCCTTGCTCCATTCTTCCTCCCTTTCATTTTTCTTTCCTCTTTCCCTTAGAGCACTTTCTTGATGAGGGCCCCACATGCCCCAAATATCTGTGGCAGGCTCTATATCCGAAAACCCGGACCTAAGACATCATCCCTTGGTGGTCAGATCACAAAACAAGGACCACATCCTCATCTCTCTGTGATGCAGTGCCTTCACAGATACAAGATATGTAGAACAATGTAGGTGAGCTACCCTCTCCTCCATATACTAATCTCAAGGAACAAGAAAATCAGCTCCCCTGACCACTCACAAATATGAATAGCTGAGTGCTACAGTCATCAGCTTCAGCAGTGAGCCAGAGCAGAGGACGCTGGGAGACTGGAGGGCAGAGGGTTCTTTCAGCTCATGAGATTCATATGGAGCCCCCTAAGATGAGAACATCTTGGCTTTCACTGCAGTGGACATCTCTCTCTCTCCTCCAGGAATGTTCTTCCGTGGCTGTTAAGCCTTCAAACTCAACAAGTATTATCCACACAAGCTGAGCTTTCTTGAAAGGATTGTTTAGTGGGAACATCTGGTGTGTGAATGGAAAGCCTATTTTTTTTCCTTTTTCCTCCTTCCAGTCAATACTAAGTGAATACTTTTAAAAGGCTGTCCTGCTTGCCTCCCTAGGACAGGAGAGCGGTTTCATTCTTTAACACTGTGTTTTCATCACCACACTGTTTTTGTGGAGTCCTTGCCTGGCAGGAGGGGGTATGAGCCACAAATTATGAGACTTCTTAATAATTAAGTTCCCAACATCTATGTTTGCCAAAGAAAACACTGATATATTACCTTGTTCAAATATTACTAATTAATAATGTTACTAATTATTAATATGACTAGCTCACTATTTCCAATGAATACTATAAGACCTATAGATTTCTTTCTTTCCTCCCTTCTTCCCTTCCTCTCTTCATTCCTTCTTCCCTTCTTTCCTTTCTCCTTTCCTCTTCCTTCCTTTCTTCCTTCATGTAGTACTGAATACATATTCACACACATTTGTTTTGTATATATATAGGAGACGAGGATATTGAACATCTATTCATATGTTATCTTTCATTTAATTGATTACGGTCTTTTCTAGGTTATTCTATACAACTTTCCTTCCCAAAGAGCACAGATACTCTAAGGGTGATCAATGAAAGTGTAATGAAGACTATCGAATATCTTGCTATTAATAGTAATATGAGTTTGTGTGGAAAGGAATTCTTTATGATGTCTCCTGCACAGTGAAGAAATGAAGACAACAAAAATACTATTAGGTCTAATCTGTTACCTCTTGCTAGTAGGCTCGGCAAATAATCTTACTAACCCTTAGTTTCTTTTTATCTCAAGAGGAAAATAATAAAAGTAGGTACTTCATGGTACTACTTGAGTCTTGTGTAAGATAACTCTTGCATCCCACTCTGCTCCCGTTTATCAAATGTTCATTTGTGTGCCGTGAGTCTCTGTGTTATTCTTATTACTTTGTTTTGGGTCCTCAATAAAGAAAAATATATTTGTATTTTTGAGAACTTAATCAACCAACTCAAGATAGTCCTCTTGGCAAAATCAAGAGATAGTGTTTAGACTGTAGTCCTGGAGCAGAGAGAAACCAACCATATTGTGAAATCTATACCGTCTTAAGTGATGAATCAATGACTATAAATACAGATAAGTCTCAGGTAACCTGTGGCCTGCTATTTGAGTCTGAGCTGCTCTCAATTTGTTAACAGAAAAATCAGGCTGCACTTCAATTATTGCAGAAATGCTTTACCCCCAAATTGTGACTTTAGCTGCTATTTCTAATTCTTCTTCTTTCTCTTTTCTTTCTTTCTTTCTTTTTTTTTTGATAAACCCTTACTTAGCATGAGAATTTTGCACTCTGAGAACTATTTGAAGACAGGAAATATAGGACCTTATTCTCTATGCATCTGACATAGAGTAGGTATTTATTACATGGAAACATCTCTTGGATAAAATCCATGTTTGTGTCAATTAGGGCTCTTTTGTTGTGATAAACTGACACACTGAATTTGTATTTGACATTTTCCTTGATTTCTGATGTTTTACTTCCAAAGTTATAGTTCTTGTGAGACTCACTTGCCTCAACATTCTCCCATGTTTCTCAGGAACCATGTGGTCATCTCTCTTTCTCTGATTTCCTCTTCTTGCCTGTCTACATTTCCTTCTATTTTACTTTCTCTTCCAGCCCTGCACCTGGAAGGAGTCAACCTAAGAATCCAGAGGGAAGTTTAAGAGAGAGGTAATCTGATTATTTCAGCTTGTCTTTGTGAGCAAGTCACTGTTTCTGTTCAGGTTTTGAAATAACAATCAATTAAATAGTTGTCGATCCCCAGTCCAGTAGGCTGAGACTTGGTTAGTGGAGTATCATGGCACAGAGACTGACTTTACCTCTAATTGTACGTATAAATGAGACAGCTTCTCTGATTTGAGTTGGTATGGTTGTTGCCAAATAGGCAACGTAAGCTGTGTACTCTTATTTTTCATCCTTTCCCACAAACCTGCTGCATTTTTAATGAGTTAAAAATGAGCAGAGAAAATATTCACTATTGGAGCATATGTTCATGGGGTAAGAGTAAGGCATTCCCTGAGCATGAAATTTAGATTACCCTCTGAGTAAAAATCTAGAAAAAAATTCAGCATGTGGGAAATGAAATTAACCATCTGTAGAAAAATTTATCCTAAATGATAAGCAGATGAACTTCCAGGTTCAATGATTTGAGGGTCATCAATCTCAGGAGAGTATGGATGTTCAACAGAGCCAAAGCTGTTGACTTCTTTTACTCCACGTGGAGAAGAAATGTACTGACAGAAGGGTATATTCTACATGAAGAGGAGAAAATGGGAATCCAAAGGGTGAGGACTGGAAAAGGAATATTCAAGTCTACACTTTCCAGAAGAAAGGGATGTCCAATAAATAGACATGAGCTTTCTGGTCTTGTATCCTTATAATGTGTATTTCTTTTTAAAAAAAAAAAAAATTATGTTAAATATGTGGGGTACAATTCAGAATTAGATGCACAAATCTTCATTATGCAGGTACCCTTGTTGATGAGCTGTGACCCTCCTCTCCTAACAGTTTCCCACTACTGCCAATCCCTTTCTTATAGTATTATGATAGTTCAAGTTTTCTTATGAGTGAGAACATGTGATACTCAGTTCTTTGTTTCTGTGATAGATCACTCAGTTGCAATATCTATTTCATTTCTCATTTGCACTTCTCCTTTCTGTGTCTGACTTCATTCCCCATCACTTTTGGGAAATGCTTTGTACAAGTTTATCAATGTTTCACTACACCCCAATCAGCCACCAAAATTCCTGAACATTTTCAAAAATTCAGACAGTAGTTTTTAAAGGACTAACGGTAGTCAATATCTGTCTGGGGATGGAGACATCCCTTATTAACAAAGGTGCCTGAACGATGCACATTTGTATACCTAACTCTTAATTGTACCCCACAATTTTATAATAAAAATACGTTTAAAAAATAATAAAGATTAACATAGCAAAATGGAACACTTCCTTCTGGAAATTTCTCATTACATTTCTTGCAAAATTCCTTCCTTACACTTTAAATCTGACACATTCAAATATTTTTCAGGGCTCCTTTTTTTTTTTCTCCTTTGCTCCTCAAGTAACCATTGAGTTTGTTTGTTTTTAAGCTCTTTTCTCAATTCTTTGCTTTTATTACCCTCCTCAAGGCTAACTTGTCCACCCCCAAGACAGTGACTACCATCTGTATTCTAATAATCCTTAAACTAACTACAAACTTGAGAGACCAAGAAAGCCAAGATCTTTCTCTTCATCTATGTTTCTAGTACTCTTCTCCTCTACACAATAATGTGCTACATAAATCATTAACTACTGTATCTCATGGGAGAAGGGAAGAGAAGCCCTGATTTAAAGCTTGTAAGTTTCTATGGTGTAACTATACTTATGATGTCTGTTTTCAGCTATTAACTAGACGTTATCCACCTCACAAAGTCTATGAAAATTTAACAATTGGCTCTTCAGAATTGGTTTGAGCCACACTGCCTTTCTTGAAAATGTCCTCTTAACTAACCCATAGATACCTCAAACACTGCATAGTGAAAGCTGAGTTTCTCATGGCTTGTGTGTCTATTCTCCTCCCAATTAGTATTCTGAATTGTAGCCCTGACAACATAATCACCATGATAGCAGAGACCTTACTGATCTTATTCCTAGCACCTAGAATGGTGCTGCAAATTGTGCATAATAAATATTTGTAGAATAGATGAAACATTATACCCAATATTTTACTCTGTTTTCTGAGCATACTTTGTCCTTTAAATGATGAATTATAATTCTTATTCATATATCAGGTCCCTGTGCATTTAGCAAATTAGTTTCTGATGATGGAGAATATTGATTTCTGAACCTAAAGACTGAGAACTGAAAACTGGACTGTGGAAATTCACCAAAAGCTTTTGCAGCCAGATGTCTCCTTCTATTGTAATGCTTTAGAAAATGTGTGAAGATAATGGGTGTGAACATGTTTGCTGTAGTATTAAAATATAGGAAAGCATCACCAAATTAAAACTACTAAAACAGATTTAATATACTGAGGTGCCCAATAGAGTAGAAAGTGAGATATTTCTAGATCTGTGTTAACTTCCAGGTTGGGCATTTTTTAAGTCTGTGGTTTTGAGTTAGTTGTTTGTCTTTTGTTTTGTCAACTATAAAATGCTTATTATATCTAACATATTGTAAGGAAAGGAATAATGTATGTAATATAGCTGCAGCTTAATAATTGTTCATAAAAAGATAGTTTATATTATTAATGATGTGGGGATAAAATAATTTTCCCAGTTTCCAACAGATATAGCTTTTAATCTTGATTCCTACTAATGATGCATGAGTGACATGTACATTGTGGGTATGTATTAATAATTTATTGAATAAATAGATGTATGAATAATTGAAAAATGAGGTACTGAGGGGTTAAATGACTTATCCTACTAGAGATGAAATTAAATGCTTTTTCTGGAAGGTAAAGATTGGCAGGAAGATGTCTTAAAGCTAACAGAAGCGATGTCATATGAGGACTCTTATCTGAGAACTGTTGATCTGACCACCAGTGACAGGAAGGAGACCAGATCCTCTTTTGTTACCCAAACCAACATGGATTCTGTCTGTAGAAAAAAGAGTTAAGGTCTATGCAGCTGCCCGTTTTCTATGCCAGAGCTGGAACACAGTGCAGGAAGGATGGATGCCAGTATGCATTGCTGTGCTGCGGGGGCCTCTGTCTGAAGATGACAGATTTTCCTCTGCATTGGCAATTCCTAGATTTCTGCCTGGATATCAGATATTGTTTCATGGGAGCCCTGAGCTGGGATACTAGCCCCAAAAGGCGGAAACACTAGATAGAGGGACCCCTAAGTGGACCCTGGAATAAAACATTCAAAAGTTGTAATTAGAACAATTTTCCTTCTATCCCAGATGTGATAAAATCATCTTGCTGCACTGAGGCTGCCTAGACAATTCCTCCAAAGGTTTACTTTACCTTTTAAACCAAGGGAGTCCTTGAGATTTGTCTATGGCTAGTCTTATTGGCCACCACTAACAAACTCAAATGCAGTGGTTGATAACGGAAGGGACCTAGATATACAGTCTTCCAGAATCCTCAAAAAACAAACAAACAAAAAGTCTTGAACTTGAGAACTCCCCTTGGCTTTACAAAGCCCAGTGCCAACAAACTAATTACAGCTCAGTGACTTATGACAAAGTAGGTTAAGGCAGTCAGCCACAGCAAAACAGGTTTTCAGAAGGCTGGTTTTCCTCCAGTCATATACAACAGAGAAGGCACACCATCTTGGATCATTCTGTGGCAGAATCTAAATTATTTAAGTGTGTCCTTCAGACTTTTATGATAATCATGACATCTGAGAATTCAAGCTATTGGACCATAGCCAGACCTCTCTGACTGGAGGAAGTGCTTTGTGAGCCATATAATTATTTAAACTGCTTTATGGAGGCATAATTGAAGTACAATAAGCTGTATATATAAAAAGTGTACAATTTAATAAGTTTAAGATAATATTATAATCATAATTAAGATAATATTTTCATGAGTTTTCGTATGCCTATTTATAATCCATCTCACTGTCCACCCCATCCCTAAGCAGCCTATGGACCTGTTTCTGTCTCTCTACATTTGTTTGCATTTGGTTATATTATATATATATATAATATAATATATATATATATTATTTTATTTTATTTTTTTTGAGTTGGAGTCTCACTGTGTCACCCAGACTGGAGTGCAGTGGCCGCTCCCGGCCACAGCAGCATCGACCTGCTGGGCTCCGGCAATCCTTCCGCCTCAGCCTTCCAAGTAGCTGGAATTACAGGCGCTACCATGCCCGGCTGATTTTTTGATTTATCGTAGAGATGAGGTCTCGCTGCCCAGGCGGGTCTCGAACCCGCGGTCTCAGGCAATCCATTCACCTCAGCCTCTCAAAGGCACAGGATTACAGGCTGAAACAACGAGCCCGGCTTGGTTATATTATATTATTTGGCTCATTCCTTTTTATTGCTAAGAAATCTTTGTCTAAGCTAAGATATAGACTCTTTCTTTTCTGTTTGTGTGTGTGAATATCAAACACTTTCAGCTCATTTTTTGGAAACTATTACTATTTTAATTAAAATTGTCTTAGCCCTTTTGTCAAAAATCAACTGACCGTCAAAGTGTGGATCTCTTTCTTTACTGTATTCTGTTATTTTAGTCTATGTCTTAATTACTTTAGCATTATAATAATCTTGAAACCTGACAGTGTGAGATTTTCTCTTTTTTTTTAGTTGGAGTCTCACTCTGTCGCCCAGACTGGAGTGCAGTGGCCGCTCCCGGCCACCGCAGCCTTGACCTGTTGGGCTCCAGCGATCCTTCTGCCTCAGCCTTCCAAGTAGCTGAAACTACAGGCGCGCGCTACCATACCCGGCTAATTTTTTGATTTATTGTAGAGATGAGGTCTCCCCAAGTTGCCCATGTGGGTCTCGAACCCGCGGGCTCAGGCAATGCACTCACCTCAGCCTCCCAAAGGTGCAGGATTACAGGCTGAGCTACCGAGCCTGGTTATGGAATGAGATTTTCAACTTTATCTTTCTTTAACAAAAATGTTTGGACTATTCTAGTTCCTTTGCTTTTCCATATAAATTTTAGTGTATTCACATCCCATGATTGGATTTGCATTAGATCTATTAATTTACAAATGACAGAATTGACATCTTAATAAGATTAATCTTCTAATCCATTAATGTGGTATGTATTTTTTATTTTTTAAAGTTTTCTTTGATTTGTTTAAACAATTTTTTATAGTTTTCAGTATAAAAACACTATATAAATGTGAAACTTTTATATCTACATTTTTCTTTACTTTTGTTAATGGCACTGATTTTTCAATTTTAATTTCAATTTCAATTCTCAGTTGTTCTTTGCTAGTATAGTTGTATATGTAGCTGTCGTGTAGATTCTTGCGGCTATCTCCAAATACAGTTCCCCTTTTGCCTTTGATACTCCATGTTGTAGATTCCAGCCATTTCAGCTGCCCCAAATTCTAAATTCTGCCTCTTCAACTCAGCAACTGTCATGGCCTCTTTGTCCTGTGGTCAGGAGATTATCCCCAGGTAGTAGGCCGGGCAATTATGGGCCTCATATCTTTAGTTTTTCTATTCTCAGGATCACAATCTTATGCTGTCTATTGTCCAACATTGGATATTGCTGTATGTATTTTGTCCAATCATATAGGTGAATATGATTGGAGAACCAGTTTGTATCAGTTACTCCATTATGGCTGGAAGTGGATTTTCCTCCCATTGTTTATTTAACCAGGTATCTATTAATAAATAGTTATGTTATTTTCTATCCTAAATTTTAATCTAAAGTATTGCAATGAAGGTCTTATAAGTATGTCGTGCAGCACATATGTGAGTGTGCCAGTGGAATAAACATAGAGGAATGGAATTGTTAGGAATTAGCCATTTAAAAGTTTTAGTAGATATTGAAAAATTGCTGTTCAAGTTATAATTCCATGATCATCATATAAGGATATCTGTTTCCTAACCCATCACAGAAGTTTGGGAAACTTTGCTTAATAGAATGAACAGACAATTCACAGAAAAGGAAATATAAATAGCTCTCCAACATTTGAAAAGATGATCCTTCTCACTTGTAGCATTCATATACTCTAAATATATAATTTTCACTTATATCAGATTAGTAATATCATATGAAACATTCTTATAAAAGTGAATCGGTATATAGGCATAGAAAAATAAGCCAAAAAATTCAAAAAAAAAAAAAGGAAGGAAAGTCTGGGCAGAATGAGGGAACAGAAGTCCCATTTTCCCCTGTCACCTACCATTAACAGTTTTCTGAGAGGAATACTAGTCATAGCCAAAGGGTCCCGAAAGTGTCTACAAGCTGCTGCCAAATTTGGTCTCTTCACTTGGTACCATTGTCCCTTACCGCATTCCAAGAACTGACTTGTGTCACTGACATTGCCAAGCACAAATGATGGATTGCCTGAACTGCTTCCACCAACATAAAATCTGCAGAGCAAAAACAGAACCAAGTCCTGGGCCAAATTCTCAGCACTACTTTTAAATTACCCCATTAAATCTTGTGCAGGACTGTGGTGAACTCGCTCTGTTTCTGGCAGCCAGCTGCTAGAAGAAAGAAAACCTGTGGGGATTTAGAAATTGAGTCTTATTTGGGATTAGGGAGTTTGGACTTTTTCCACCCGCTCATTTTCAAGTTCTCTTTCTGCCATTCTGGCATGTTATATTCAAGAGAACACAGTCTAGTTTAAACTCATGATTTATATGTAGATAGTCATTAAATGATATCCCAAATCTAGGTATGCTTTGCCAAATATCCCTATTTAGATTAGGCTGTCCAAAAATACTATATATATATGACTTTTCTTTCTGGGCCCCTTAGTGAAAAATACCTTGTCTCATGGAAGCTTAGGAACCAAGACAAGAGAATCTAGATTTGAAAGGTTGGTAATTAACCATACACAGGCTTAAGAGTCATGCCTGCATTTGAATCCCAGATCTGCCCCTAATGAATATTGAAGCCTGAACAATTAACTTTCTCTTCCCCAGTTTCTGTATATACCATCTGAGAATAATAATATATATCTTTGTGATTGTATTTAAATTATATTGAATGTTAATAATAATGTATTTATTTAAAAGTATTATTTTTGTGATTATTATTTTGCTTTGATAACCATGAGGAGAGGCACGTTGGAGAATGGCTCTGAGAAAAGAGGGAGGATGCCAGCTTATAGATTAATTAGTAAATTAATCAAACATATTGAATAGAAACTATGTTCTCAGTACTTTGCCTATGAGTCTCAGTCTTGTGGAGTCTATAACCTATTTAAAATTCAATGGATAATATAGGTGGAGGTCCAATAAAAGAGAAAATATTAGGATGTTAGTTACTATTATCGTTAATATTTTACAGTCCCTTTCCTATGCTACACATGACTTTTGAAGTATAAATGTTGCCATACAATTCTCTGAATGATTGTATCTGGACATATACACATCCATGGAAGTGCATGTATATAATACAATTATCCAAAGACATTACAGCCTAATGGCCAAGCACTTTGTTTCTAGAGTTACACAGTTCTGGACTTAAGTCCCTTCTCTGCTACTTACTAGAATTGACCTTGGACAAAGAATTTGACCTTGCAGACTCCAGTTGCACCGTATATAAAGCCTTCTGAGATTGTTGTGAGGTGTCAGTGGGATTAAGTATATGAAGTCCTAGTATACAAAGTCCACAATGCTTAGTGTGCAGTGATCTCTCAGTGAATTTACTCTGGAATGCTGTTAGCTCTTTGGAACAGGATCACAATGTGATTTGTTTTATATCAGCAGAATGATTTATAACCTAGAACTATACACGGGGTGGTACCTAAAACATTTTGCTGGGTAGAAGAATGAATATGATTGATTTCTGATAATGTATGATCCAGACTGTAAAATTCTTTGAGTTCATGGGTAAGAGTGAAATGCAGACTAAGATAGTGAGAGAAGTATTTCATAGAAGTTGGGATAACTGAGTTGAGCATTCAAGATTGAGAAGTATATGAAAAATTAGAGAAAAGGGGCAAGAAAACACAGACAATGAATTTTTCTATAGTAAGAGAAAATCTAGAAAACTGGAATGATCTTACATCTTTGGCTGTGATGTTGCTAAACAGTGCAAACCAAACATTATTCAACAATGCAAAATTCTCCTACACCATGCCCAGGGAAATAAATAGAGTAGGCATAACAGCAGTAGTTAGAATGTAGACATCTCTCAATGAAAATTTAGCTTGAGAACTGTTTTGCCCTCTTGCAGAAATATCTTCATTGTAGTGAGGTTGGAAGACTAGAACCCTCATCAAAGATGTCCAGATTGTGAGTGAAGTCTTAATGGAGAAAAAGCATGTGGAGTAAAGCACATAGAATCCTGGAAGGAGTGGCCATCAATGAGAGATTCTTTACTTATTATCTGGGGACTAGCAAATTGCCCACTTCTATTTCAACAGCAGAATGGTAAGAATACCTGATCTATCTCTGCTGAAAGTCTTTTTTGAGTATTCAGGTGTAAATCCTCTTGAAATAATTAAAACTATTTGCAATTTCATTTAAAATAATAGCTCAAGGAAATGGTATTGCATTGTTTAAGGAGCAGAAATAAAAATTATTGTGGTTAGCATATTTTATCATTTTGGTGATAATGTTGAAGAAATATCTTCTTTCATTATATTCCAGTGGTATTTTAGGACAATGTCATCTAAAATGTTGGTACTGACTCTCTATGTTTGGATATTTAATTGCAGAGGTATCTCTTGTAGAAAGCTCAGATTTATTTAAACCACCATGGTTAATAACAGTAGTAATGTGGTCAGTGTGGTGGATTAAAAATGACTATAATTCGTTGGGATGTTGGTCATTAAGAGGTTGACATATTGTTCGCTCCTCTTGAATATGGACTGGCCTGTGACTACTTTAACCAATAAAGCAAAATTAAGGTAGCATTGTGCCTTTTCCGGGGTCACCATTTAAGAGTACTGGAAGCTTCTACCTTAGGTTCTTGGAGTCCTGAGTCTCCATGTAATTGTTTCAATATTCTCCTGGAGAGACCACATGAAGAGGCACAGACACCAAATGAAGAGGAATTCAACTAAGTCCAGCTTTTCATCTAACTCTGCAAAGGTACTGGGGTTGTAAATAAAGCTATCAGAGTCTTCAACCCAGTGTGGCCACCAACTGAACACAATGAAGTGACCTCAGTCCATAACAGGTGAAGAAGAAGAATTTCCTAAATCTTCTCAAACTCTTAACTGATAGAATAATGAGAGGTAATAAAATGATTATTGCTTTAATTCATTACATTTTGGGATCATTTTTGCAGCATATTTTCATTGGTAGGGAGTATGCATAGAAAGTCATCTTGCAGAATTAAGAAAATGATGGACAAAAAAAGGTGAATACTTTTGTAGTATGTGCAATTAGCAATGCAGAACCATCAATGAAAAGTTTATTAATGCAGTTATAAGTGGGAGTTGATTCACTGACACTGAATATCATTTAGAATGACAAAAAGAGACAAGTTATATAACTCTAAATTCAACCAATATCCATGTTAAATAATTTCTTATTAAAATTAAACAGAATATATCATAATGTAAGGCATATTTCATGCCCAGATTTCACTTCTAAATGAAACAGGTGTGGATCTCTTTAAAAGTGCTTAATAGTTCATGTTTGCTATTTTTTACCACAACTTGCACCTTGAAAGTGGTACACATTTTAATTTATTAAACCTCACAATGCCTCTGTGATTGAAAAAAGGAATAACAAGGAATCATTTTTCCCACTACTGAAATACAGTCACATCTTGAGTTGACCACAACAGCTGTTTAGCAGCTGTAAGGGAATCCTAAACTATCATTCTGGGAAGCTATGCTAAAGAGGATACCATATCTGATTGAAATTGCAAAGGAAATTTGAGCAGACAGGATGCAATTACCTGAATTGGAGCCCAGCCAGCTCACCAGGGCTAAGTGGCAAGCTTACCTTCTTCATATTTCAAAGATTACTGGGGACGTTCAGTGCCCTATATGGAAAACAATCAGAGGCTGTCATCCTGAACCTACATTACATTTCTCCTGAAACATCTCTTTCTAGAGCAATACAGTATTTCTGTTAAAAGTACTTGAGAACAAAGGCTCATGTGGTCCTAAGGCATGAACTGGACAACCAAGATGAATTAATTTGAGATTAAACTTTCAAATCACGCATCCTAACATGACCTATGGTTCAAGGCACAAATATTTTAGTGTCTAAAAAATAGTAAGGAAAATGTCATAAATGGGATACTTTTGGTAATGGATGGTGTTAACTTGATTTTTACTTTCTATTTTGCTGATGACATTTTGTTTTGAGGAAAATACAGCACTTATTTGTCTCAAGTCCGTATAGTGTTTGCAAAATACATACACAATTTTTAAGTAATAGGTCAGAAAATAAACTATTACCAATTTTTTAAAAGAAACTAGGAAATATTGCTAAACAAAATCATTTCTAATCAAAGTAATCCAACTAAAACACCCTAAGTACAAACTACACACAAGGCCTGAGCTATGAACAGTTAAAGATGAAAAGATACTTGATATGTGGCTCCTGTTACAGGTGACTGTTGTGTAGCTGAAGATTAGAACTTGCACACAGATACCCGATGCTTACTTAGTGGTCCTCACAGATGCTTAAACTTCGAGTCATATTTAAAGACACAAATGAGTTGCCATCAGGTAGAAAGTCTTACCTGTTCCCCAGTTTTGGCATTAATAACTTTTTCTTCTATTTCTCTTTGCACTTTATTCCACCTATCACTCTATCTTGAATTTGCATTAATTAATCACATACAGTCGGGCTCGGTGGTTCAGCCTGTAATCCCGGCACTTTGGGAGGCCAAGGCAAGTGGATTGCCAGAGCCCACAAGTTCAAGATCCGTCGGGGCAACTTGGCGAAACCTCGTCTCTACAACAAATAAAAGGTTAGCTGGGCATGGTAGTGCACACCTGTAGTTCTGGCTACTTGGAAGGCTGAGGCAGAAGGATCGCTGGAGCCCAACAGGTCAAGGCTGTGGTGGCCAGGAGCATGCCATGGCACTCTGGTCTGGGCGACAGAGTGAGACTCCAACTCAAAAAACAATAATAATAATCACATACATATCTGTTTATCCCAATTATTCATTCAAATTCATTAAGAACATTTTTATTATATATTAACAAATTACAGTTGTAGATAGTTATGGGCTACCAAGTGATGATATGTTTTTTGAATACAATGTAGAATGATTAAATACACGAATTAGCAGAGTATTACCTAAAATATTTAACATTTTTTGTGATGAGAGCATTAAAAATGAATTGTCTCAGGGATGTTGAAATGTATAGTACTCAATTGATAGCTATATTTAACATGCTATACTATTTATCTAAAAATAATAATCAGTTGACTGACCTAGTACCTAGTACTCACCTTCTTCACAAAGAAGAACCAGCGTAGCCAGTAAATGAACACATCTCTAATAGATCACCTGAGAACACTGAAATTCAACAGAAAAGTGACAGGAACCACCTAAGGCAAGGAAAGAGAGGACTGGGAGGCAGCTTGTTAGGCTGGGAACGGTTAGGAGCCTTGAGAGGCTTCCCAATGTGGGGAAAGGGTAAGGGATCCCTAGTATTCCACATTTCAACAGCAAACTCCTGTTATCCTAGCCACAGAAGAGCCCCTTGACTCATACGGTCTCTGGACCCTGAAGTTAACATATTGAGCTACCTGGGGACTACACAATGGCATTGCTCCAGAGAGGGTGTTTATGCTGAGTCTCCAAAACAACCCGAGTCCTAAGCAGCTACAACAAAGTACCATTTTGAGAGCCCAGCCCCACCAGACTGCATCTTGCCCTGGGTCCCAACGTACCTGCATCTCCACATCCCTGAATCCCCACCCAATGACATCTCCTGCTTGGAACTGGTCACTATTGCAGGCCACTGCCACCAGAGCCAAAGTATGAACCATTGGCAAAAACCTCGTGCCCCTCCCTCCACCACCCCCCAGTAGCAGGGCCACCATGAATTTAAAAGCACCCAAAGGAAAGGGTACTGTTCATAGCCACCACTTGGAGCTGCAATATATGCTGTCTAGCTGCCAACTTACAGCTACTACCACTGAAAACAACCCTGCCCTACCTAACAGCAGAGTCACAGCACAATCACTTCCACCTTCACCTGAGAATTTTACCAGCCTCTGGGGACAAATCCACCCTTGCCTACCATATCCAGTACCTGTACACACTACTGGGGGGTCTGAGTACAGGTCTACCCAGCCTGGCTCCACCCACCCAGTGCCCAAGCACATCATCTTGGCACACCCACCACAATTGGCACCTGAGCTCTCCTCCTGGAGACCAGAGGATGAAACCATACAATCTGCCACTACAACTACAGCTGGCACATATACTGCTTGTAGGCTTGTAGGCTTGGGGACTGTCAGAGTCATCAACACCACTGGTTGATGCTTGCTGTCGATGTTTTGGTGCCCAAGACAACTTGGGCACAACAAAATTTTCCTACCATTACTATTGCCATCACTTATGCCACAGTCACTGTAAATGGGCACACCTTCCCAGACTAAGATTGTCACTGCCAGCACATAGAGAAGCCACCTGGAAGTTCAAGATTTGATCTTCCTGAACCAACTAACACTAGTTCCAGCATATGCCATGTTGGAGCCCAGACAGGCATGCTTAGCCTGTAGTTGCCACTGTTAGTGCCTGAGGACTGACCCACCTGATTTCTTTGTCCCAAGCAAAACGTCATCACAGCATCCACTAACACCCACACACTAAGCCACGTAGGAAACTACAGACACTACTGGTGTTGTTTATAGCCAAAGAAATTATATGAAGGCTACACTATTGCATGTGCCCAAAATTAATGATGTTGTTGTTTAACCAACCAAGATCATAGATATATCTTCAGGAAAAAGTATTCTACTATTAAAACACATTTAAAAGTTGGATGGAACAACAATTATACCAGATGTGCAGCTATAAATGTAATGACATAAGAACTATGAACAAGCAAGGAAACATGACACCTCCAAAGGAACTCAGTAAGTATCCAGCAACAGAATACAATGAATAAATTTATGATATCTCAGAAAAGAAATTCAAAATGATGATATTAAAGATACTCAGTTAGATACAAATAACTCAGAAAAACAATACAAATAAATCAGAAAAACAATTCAAGATATAAATGAGAAATATACCAAAGATATAGGTATCATAAAAAAGAATCAAACAAAAACTTTGGAATAGGAGAATTCATTAAATAAATTGCAAAATACATTCCAAAGATTCAACAATAGATTAGATCAACAAAAAAATAATTTAAGAACTTGAGAACAAGACTTTTGAAATCAGTGAAAAAAAATCGCTAAAAACATTTTTAAAATGAAACATGAAAGTCTATGTCACAAAAAAGACACAGTAAAGTGATCAAATATTCTAATTTTTGTTGTTCAAGAAGAAAAGGGAAAATGAAGGGGTTAGAAAATCGATTTAAAAAAATAATAGCTGCAAACATCCCATCTAGCAAGAGATTCAGGCATCCTGACACAGGAAGCTCAGATTCCCAAACAGATACAATGCAAAACATTCCTCACCACAGCACAGTTTGATAGTCAAACTGTCAAGAGTCAAAGACAGGCCAGGTGCGGCGGCTCCCACTTATAATCCCAGTACTTTGGGAGACCTAGATGGGATGATCACTTGAGTCCAGGAGTTCAAGATCAGCCTTGGCAACACAGTGAGACCTCATCTCTACCAAAAATAATATTAGCAGGGAACAGTGGCACAAGCCTAGTCTGAGCTACTTAGGAAGCTGAGGGAGTAAGATCACCTGAGTCCAGGAGGCTGAGGCTGTGGTGAGCAATGATTGCACCACTGCACTCCAGCTTTGGTGACAGAGAAACTGCCTAAAAAAAAAAAAGGAAAAAGTCAAAGAGAATTCAAAAAACAGCAAGAAGAGTATCTAGTCACTTATAAAGGGACACTCATCAAACCAAGGGCAGATTTACTAGCAGAAAACTTACAGATCAGGAGAGAATGGTATGATATAACCAAAGAGCTGAAAGAAAAATTACTGACAACCAGTAATTACTATAACCAGCAAAGTTATTCTTCATAAATTAAGGAGTTATAAAGTCTTTCCCAGATAAGTAAAGCTGAGAAAACTCATCATCTTTAGATTGGCTGTACAAAAAATGCTTAAGAAAATAATGCAATAGAAGCTACTAATAATATAATGTAATATTGATGTAATATAAGTACATATGTGTGCATAAAACCATCATGAAAAACACAATATAAAACCAATTGGAAGATCAAACACTCAATTAAGGAAAAAATAAATAAATGTTGCTACTACAGAAAACCAACAAACTACCATGTTATGTAATAAGAGAGAAATTTTAAAAAGATATACAAAGCAACCAAAAGTCAGTTAATAAAATGACAGGAAAAAACCCTCACATATCAATAATAATCTTGAACGTAAACAAATTAAGATTAAACTCTCCATCAAAAGGGTATAGACTGGCTGAATGAGTTAAAAAATGTCTCAACTATATGCATCTTGTAAGAAACTCATCTCACCTGTAAAGGCATATATAGACTGAAAGCAAAAGAATGAAAAGAGTTATTACATGCAAATGGAAAGCAAAAATAAGAAGGAGTAGATATGTTTGCACCCGATAAAATAATTTGTGTCAAAAACAATAAAAAGAACAAATAAGGTCATGATGTAAAGATAAAAGGATCAATTCAGCAAGAATATATAACAATCCTAAATATATTTGCACCCAACACTGGAGCACCCAGTTAAATAAAACAAAGATCTTTAGATCTAAAGGGAGAAATAAACTTTAATACAATAATAGTTGGAGACTTCAACACCCTTTCTTTGGTGTGGTGTTGGTGGTGGAAGCATTGTTGATGAGTTGGTTGAGAAATTGATGTTTTGCTTCTGGAATCTCTATCCTGTTCCATTGGTCTATATACCTGTTCTTGTACCAATACCAGGCTGTTTTGATTATTGTAGCTTTATAATAGAGTTTAAAGTCTGGGAATGTGCTACCTCATGCTTTTCTTTTTTTGCTGAAGGTTGTTTTGGCGACTCATGGTCGTTTATGTTCCCAGAGGATCTACAAGGAACTCAAATGTGCTGAAAAGAAAAAAACCAAACAGCCCCATTACAAAGTGGGAAAAATATAAATAAACACTTCTCAAAAGAAGATGTATAAGCAGCCAACAGATACATGAATAAATTTTCATCTTCACTAGTTATCAAAGAAATGCAAATTAAAACACTGAGATACCACCTAACTCCAGTCAGGATGGCCACCATCAATAATTCAAAAAACAACAGATGCCGGAGACGATGTGGTGAAAGGGAACACTTCCACACTGTTGGTGGAGTGTAAGCTAGTACAACCTCTGTGGAAAACAGTGTGGTGATTACTAAAAGATCAAACAATCGACCTTCCATATGACCCTGCAATCCCCCTACTGGGAATATACCTGGAAGAACTCAAATCACTCTATAAAAAGATAACTGCACGCGTATGTTTATCGCAGCATTGTTCATAGTAGCAAGAACATGGAACCAACTGTGCTGCCTATCAAAAGAGGACTGGATAAAAAAAATGTGGTACATATACATGATGGAATATTATGCAGCCATAAAGAACAAAGTCATGAACTTTGCAGCAACTTGGATGGACTTAGAGTCTATAATTTTGAGTGATCATTCACAGAAACAAAGAACTGAGTATCACATGTTCTCACTCATAAGTGGACCTTGAACAACTACCATAATACTATAAGAAAAGGATTGGCAGTAGTGGGAGACTGCCTGGGGAAGAAGGGGAGTGGAGAAGCAGGATTGGCAGTAGTGGAAATCTGCCTGGGGAAGGGCGGGGGCACAACTCATCAACATGGGTACCTGCATAATAAACGTTTGTATACCTAACCCTGAATTGTACCCCACATATTTAAAAAAAAATAAAAGAAAAAAAAAAGAAATCCAACATAGAAACGGTACACTTAAACTGCATATTAAACTAAATGAACCTAACTCAGGTATTTACAGAAAATTTCATCCAAGAGCTAAAAAATACACATCCTTTTCTTTAGCACGTGAAATATTCTCCAGGAAAGACCATGAACTAGGACAGAAAACAATTACCAACCAACTTTTCAAAATGGGAATCTATCAAGTATCTTCTGAGACATGATGGAATAAAATTAGAACTCCATAACAAGAGTAACTCTGGAATGGCATAAATATATGGAATTTAAACAACATGCTCCTGGATGGCCATTGGATCAAAAATGAAATAAAAAAATTTAAAATATTTATGGACACAAATAAAAATAAAAACACAACATACCACAACCTATGGGATACAGGAAAATCAGTGCTAGGAGGAAAATTTATAGCAATTTAATAAATACATACATCAAGAAAGTAGAAAGAGTTCAAATAAACAAACTATGCACCTCAAAAAACTAGAAAATCAAGAACAAAACAAACCAAAAATTAATAAAAGGAAAGAAATATTAATAATCAGAACATAGCTAAACAAAACAGAAGCTAAAAACAATACAAAGGATCACCTAAGCAAAATTTTTGGTTGTTTTTAAAATGTAAAATTGATCACCCTTTTGCTAATCAAGAAAAAAGAGAGGACCCAAATAAATAAAATCAGAAAGGAAAAAGGAGACATTACAATAGATACTACAGAAATACAAAAGATCATCAGAAACTATTACAAATAAACTGGAAACCAATAAACTGGAAAAACTCGAGGAAGCAAAACAAGAAAATTTCTGGACACATACAACTTACCAAGATTCATTTACAAATTAAAAACTCAAACAGATCAGTAATAAGAAATGATATTAAATCAGTAATAAAAAGTTACCAAACAAAGGTAAATTCAGGACTGGAGAGCTTCACTGTCGAATTCTATCAAACTTACGAAGAACTAACACTAGTTCTCAAACTATTCAAAAAATGTTAAGACCAGGGAATTCTCCCAAAGCCATTCATGAGGCCAGCATTCCCCTGATACCAAAACCAGACAAGGATGCAACAAGCAGAAAAACTACAGACCAATATTCCAGATGAAAATAAATGCAAAAATCCTCAGTAGAATACTAACAAACTGAATCCAACAGTACATCAAAAAGATAATATATCATAATCAAGTAGGATTTATTTCAGGGATGCAAAAATGGCTCAACACTTGCAAATCAATAAGCATGATACATCCCATCAACAAAAGGATAAAAAAAAAATTGTATGATCTTCTCAATAGATGCAGAAATGCATTTGATAGAATTCAACTCAACAAACTAAAAATAGAAGAGACAAACCTTAACATAATAAAAGACATATATAACAAACTCACAGCTAACATCATATTAAATTGAAAAAACCTAAAAGTCTTTCATCTAAGAACTAGAATGATGCAAGGATGCCCACTTTCACCACTCCTACTTAACATAATACTGGAAGCCCTAGACAGAACAATCAAATAATAAGTCATCCAAATTGGAAAGAAAGAAGTCAAATTTTCCCTCTTTGTTCATAATATGATCTTATATCTAGATTAAAAAAACCTAAAGACTTTAACAAAAACTTCTCAGATCTGATAATAAATTCACTAAAATTCCAGATTATAAATTCAACATACAAAAATAAGTAGCAATTGTGATCAGAGGACATTTTACTGTAATATGGTCACTAGAACAAATGTGGGTTCTATTTTTCAATAAAGCTGAGCTGTAATTGTTCAGAAAAAAAAGTAGCATTTCTCTATACCAATAATAAAGTAGCTGAGAAAGAAGTCAAGAAGGCAATCCAATTTACAATAGCTACAAAAAAAATAACTAGGAAAAGATTTAACCAAGGAAGTACAAACATTCTACAAGGAAAACTACAAAACACTGATGAAAGAAATTGAAGAGGACGCAAACAAATGGAACGTCAACCCATGCTCATGAGTTAGAAGAATTAGAACCACTAAAGCGACCATAATACCCAGAGAAATCTAGAGGCTCAATGCAGTTCCTGTTAAGACACTGATGTAATTTTTCATAAAATAATAACTAAAAAATTAACCAGGCGTGGTAGTGTGTGCCTGTAGTTCCAGCTACTTGGAAGGCTGAGGCAGAAGGATCGCAGGAGCCCACCAGGTGGTGGCTGTGGTGGCTGGGAGCATGCCACTGCCCTCCAGCCTGAGTGACAGAGTGAGATTTCAATTCCAAAAAAAAAAAAAAAAATTCTACAGTTCATATGAAACAAAAAAAGACCCTAAATAGTTAAAGCGATTCTGAGCAAAAAGAATAAATCTGAATGTATCACACTCTGAGATTGTAATATATTGTAAGCCTATAATGGTATTCATTGGATCATTTTTATGTTTGCTTATCTCCTACAGATTTTTGATTACCATGAGGCTTATAAAGAAAAACTAACACATATAACATATAACAGTCAATTTCAAGCTAATCACAGTTTAAATTTGATTGCAGACAACTCTAAACATTTACTCCCTCTCACCACATTTTCTGTTTTTTGTGTCTGAATTTACAATATTTTGCAATATGCCTTTCTTGATGGTTTATTTTAGCTCTATTTATTATTAATACTGTTGTCCTTTAATTCTCATACTATGGATAAAATTACTCTATACATCACCATTACAGTCCTATATTCTGAATATTGATTAATATTACTTATGCCATTGAGTTCTGTTCTTTGGAGAGTTTTACGTTATTAATTAGCAGCATTTTTTCAATTCAAATAACTCCTTTTAAAAATTCTTGCAGGCAGCCCTGGTGGTAATAAACTCCCTTAGCTTTTGTTTGGGAAATTTTTGTTTTTTTCTCATTTCTGAAAGACAACATTGATGGGTAAAATGTTTCTTGGCTGTCAGTGTTTTTTCTTCAAGCTAAAGAGAAAAAAAAAATAGCTGCAAACCAAGAATATTTTGAGGATTTTATTTAGTCAGGATTTCACAATTACAAGATAAGCAATATTTGAGTTTCAGGTCAGAAGGCACTAAGATTCACATTTTTCTCTAAAATTTCAAAGAAAAATGGAAGATATGGATACTAATCCTTGCTCTGGCTTCCTTTGTGATATTGGGCATATGAAGTCACTGGGATCTCTATCTTTCTATTGAAAAATAAGAGTTTTTGATGATACACCCTCTAATTACTGGCTTTACTTATGAGTGAATAAACCCATTTTGTTTAAACATGTTTAGGTGAGTTCACTAGCTAAAGGATATTAGTGAACTAAAAATAAACTTACCTAAAGAGATACTCTTTTAAAAATGTAAGAAGAGTCAATTGCAGGACCCATATGCCAACATTAGTATATTTGAGTTGTGGAATACTACAGTTAATATTTCTACATAATTTGCTTAATGCATTACAAAATGTCCTCTACTAAGTGCTTAAGGGGAAGTGTGGATGAGAAAACAGATGACAGTGAGCTGAAATTAAAGAATCATTCTGCTTAGTAAAGACAAATCCTATGTCTAAATTTTGTAATAAAATAATTTTAAAATGTTCCTCTCCCTTTTAATGAAATATATGCAATATCATAAATATTACACTATATCTATTAAACTTTCTTACATAAAGTCTGAATGCATTAGCACCTTTTCACTCAAAATGTGGTCCTAAGACCTGTAGCATTTTCATCACATGAAAAATTTAGAATCACGGATCTCATCCCAGACCAATGAAATCAGAACCTGCATCCCTAACATGATCCCCAGGTGATCCATATTCACATTGATGTTTGATCTGCTCTGCTTTAGGTTATTATTTTTTAGGAATTGCACACATATATAAATTACCAGATCTTATTTAACTCAGTGTCTATCAATTTTGCTTTAATGCACCATCTCAGAATATCATCAAGGACCCATACCTAAACTTACAATGGTCTTTTATTACCTCCAATCATATTCAATTCAGATTTGCTACAATTTTATATACTTACGTTTTCCAAGTAAATACTGGCATAAATTCTTTATCTGTGATTCTTCATGGTATTACATTTAAGGGAGGCTTTAAACTAAAATAGTGACTTTAAAAACCAAGGACTCTATAACTTAAAGACATTTTTTGCTCTGCCTTCAATTTCTCAGCCACAGCAATTATTTCTCTTATGCTAAAGAATTCACGTTTGTGATACATCATCATATTATGTAGGCCTACTGTGTGTTGTAATTTTACATGAACTTATTTCATTTAGCTTAATAATATCCATTTGTAACTCAGTTTATAACATATTCTCTACTTGAGAGTAATAAAATTGCATTTTGTTAACAAAATATTGGTAATTTTGTTTTGTTACTAAATCATATTAGTCTCATTATTCAAAATTATTGAGGCTTTACTACTCATGTCATAGCTGCAAATGGTAGATGGAATGGTTTGAATAATATTAGTATTGAATATGAGATTTGGAATTTGAGATTTGGATAGTTGAGGGATCAGACTATCCTGGAGTGGGTAAAGCATGCTCTTTAATCCCCCAGAAGATCTGAGATCTCTCTGAAGTCTCAGAGTTGAGAGGCAAAAGTAGGTCTGCTTTGTAATCATTTTTGGGTTGAGCCTTTATTTAAACTTTCATTTGAATAAAGGGTTCCATAGCTAAATATTTGAAACTCACTCTTTTCCTGTGTCTCATCCACCATGAATGCACCTCAGTAATGAGAGACTGAGGGTGATGTAACAAGTGCTGCCACAACTCCGAGGGTTGCAGGGTTATAATGATCCTCAGCACCAGCCCCTACTTTCCATCTCTATCCCTCTATCTTTCTTCCATTCCACTTTAGCTACCTATTTGTATATCATGTCCTCAACAATAACTGCAATAAGAATGGCATTAACCTTTCTTTCTCCTGTGTCTTAAATGCCACACTATTTTCTCTCTCAGATGTCACAGCTATCTCAGGGAGCAACCCCAAAGGACCCTTTGCTCACTCTTTGCTTGCCATGCCCTCTGAGTAACCAGAAAGGGTAGATGTCCAGCTTGACCTGGCTACTCTCTACACACGAGAGATTTCTAGAGTTATTCCAATCATGATTTCCACAGCTGTTCTCTTCTGTTCTCACCACACAGAGCTATTCATTGCAAAATCTCTCTCTTCTTGCGACACTCGACAGTTACTAATTAGCTGTGATTTTTCACAGAACTTTTCATTGTGCCCTGTGGATTCATGATCTATTAACTGTGAACTATTCTATATCCACACTCCTCTTCTAAACTTTCCTTTCACCTTCTTGCCTTAACAGAAATCTAGCTGCCCTTTACAAATTGTCTGCTCTAGAGGGAGTTGCATGGGAATCCTTCCTCCCTTTTTCCCCCAAGAATCTCAGAGCATGAAGATGACCACGTATAAACTGCCTATTTTCTCCTCTTCAAAACCACTGCTTTTGTGAAATTCATGCCATCAGATCTTGCCACGTATTCTTCTGCAACATCTTACCTCTTTATCTATGACTCCTTAATACCTAATTCACTGTCTTCTTTTACATCTCTATTTCTGAGACTATTCTCAATGATCTCAGTGTACCTTTAGTGGATTTCCTCTCAGTCCCTTGACTGCCAATGATCTTTCTTCCATTCCACTTTAGCTACCTATTTGTCCTCAAGAACATCTGCGATATAAATGACATTAACCTTTCTCCTGTGTCTTCAATGCCCCTATTCACTCATCATTCCTAACATAGACATACTTGTTCTAGAATCTTTCATCCTAGGTGATGGGGGAGAATCTTCCTTAACCCCATTTTCATTCTGGCTGATTTTCCATCTGTTCTTCATTCAGAGCAAACCTTCTAGCATGAGTTATGTATATTTGCTCTTTCAGTTTTCTCCCCTCCTAGTCTGTCTTCTTGCCACATCAATCAGACTTTAGTTCCTACCACATTAAGAAGATTTTTGTCAAAGTAACATGGATTGTGACCGTGCTGCCATAGCTAGTGAACCTTTTCTGTTTCTATTTTATCTCTCTGCAAATTCAGCTTACTTTCTTCCTCCTTCTTGAAATGTTTTCTTCTCTTGACTTCATGACTCATACCTTTCTTTTGGCTGTGACATCTTAGGTATGTTGCTGGCTCCTTCTTATCTGTTTGACTTCTAAATGTTAGAGGTTCTCCCAAAAATTACCTGAGTTCCTTTTTCTTTTCTAGTTATATACTCTTTCCAGTAGACTGTCTCAGTGTCATAGCTTTAAATGTTATATTTTCTCACACATATCACAAATTTGAATATCGACTTTTTACTTCTCTGCATTCTCAACATGTATATTCTGCTGCTTATTTTTCATCTTTCTGTGGGTGTCTCATAGGCTTCTTACTCTGTCCCAAAGAGAACCCCCATCAAACTTCTTGCCCAGGTGTTCCCATCTAAAGAAATTACACCATCATCTCCGGGGATCAGTGTGTCTAGAACTTTTTCATTATCACTCCCATCCCGAAGGAATCTTTAAGGAGTTTTTTTTCCTAATGTCAACTTCCATGTAATTTTAAAACCAGAGATATACTGTATACTAAAGTGCTATATAGATATCTATGCTTTATATGTGCAAAAGTGTGAGATATTCTTGGCCCCCTAAGAAAATTTTACCCCTGAAGGAACATCACTCCCATTGAAAATGCATGTTCTTATAATCAAGGCTTTCATCTATCTCTCACCTTGATTCCTCTTGTTTCTTGCCTTTTAAATGGAACTCACCTCTAATTCCTAGTGTCTCTTCACAGTCCATTCCCCAGATCTGACCATGTTTTTATGTCTCTCAGACAACTAACTTGGGCTAACCCACCATCATCTTTCAAATGGGTGAATTCAGGAGCAGGTTAGCTCCTTCTTTCCATAGTCACCATCCAAGTAACTTCTAAAAATAAGCCATATAATCCACCAATGACATTCTACTACTTTTAGAATAAAGGTAAATTCTTACAATCTTGGAATGGAGAGATCTATAGACTTAGAAATTTCCATACAATCTGGACTTTATCTAACTATCCCCTTCACTTTCCATTCCATCCACTTCCCTTGCTACACTGGCCTGTTTTCTATTATCTAATATATCGAGCTTATTTTTATCTTTAGGATTCGAAAAATGTCATCTTCAGATCTTCACAAATTGGTACCTATTATCACCATCTCAGATTAAATGTCACCTTCTTAGTGCTCCCCTGAGCTTATACTCATGACTTTAAAGAGTCACACAATCACCCTTTAATCTCATCATTCTATTTTAAACTTTTTCATAGTTAATATGCAACTATCTTAGTCTTAGTTTTATTTGTTATATATCTGCTTCATTAGAATATCAACTCCATATCTTATCTTCTTTGTCTTGTTCACCAGTAATCTCCCATTGTTCAGAACAAGGCCAGTACATAATAGTTGCTCAGTACACATTTATTTAAAAAATGAAGAAATGGCATCAAAGCTGAGGTGAGTCAATGAGATATTTGGCCTGCTTTCTCTCTGATATAATCTATTGAATATTTTCTTTTCTTCATAATACAGGCTATTTCTTCTTTAGGTGGTTAACTTTAGAATTGAACTTATTTGGTTTGGTTAATTATCTCTATCCAGCTATGATTTTCTATTTCATTAATTACTATTATTTTCTTTATTATCACCCGACACATTCTTTGGTTTTACTCTGTTGTTTTATAGTTTCTTCCCTGTGCCTGTCTTGTCCCTTTAATCTCTTGTACTTCCCTGTAGTTGCATTTTTCAGAATTCTGAGCTAACTGTCTCCCAGCTGGATTCAGCCAGAGGAAAGCATTATGGGGAGACTCGGGGGGGGGGGAGGGCAAGCCGTGGTGTTTCTCCCCATCTCTCTGCCCGTCAGTATCTCTGGCAGTAACTACATCTCCCCTCTCTCTTTTGTTTTAAAGATCTGTTCACTTTCCATTTTCACTGGGTAACTGCAGCCCTGAGGTAGAACAACACTGGTTCCCTACTTTTTTCCTTATACCCTTGGAATGAAAATGGCTTATTGCTGTGGATAAAATTAGGGGGTGGCCCCACTGCTTTACATGGCTTTTTAGTTTTTCTGTAAACTTTCTCATTAAGTGCCTCTATTATATAATTCTAAATACATATAGGGACTTCTGCTTTCTTGAAAGGACCCATTTGATACACAGGAATAGTAGAACATTACAAACTTTTAATATTTCCAGAAATGTCTTTCATTTTAGGTAACTGACAACTTTCACATTAGACTTTTGATTCACCATAGGTAATACTTTACTTTAGTGCAGTATAATGAATTATTGAGCTCCTAAAGGGTGTCACAAATACCAAGATGATTTAACACTGATCAGTAACTTCAATAACCCTATTATGGTCAAATTGTGGAGGAAAGAAGCTATGTCAGAACACCAAGGCAAGGCAAATGTTTCACTACTTAAAATTAAAGAGAGAGAGAGAGAGAGAGAGAGAGAGAGAGAGAGAGAGAATTGGGGGAAGGAAAAAAGATTTCCTAGAAGAACAAATTAGTGCAATAATTTTCAATGTGTAATCTGCAGACCTCTGGGATGGGGCCTGAGAGCCTGAACTTCCAACCAGTCCCCAGTGATGTTGATACTACTGGTACATGAAACATACTTGAGGGCTTTCAGATAATTAGAAAAGATTGAACTAAGCAGGGTTTCTCAGTTTTGTTTGGTTATAAGAGTCATCTGATATCTTTATTAGTAATGCTCTCTGAACGCCTCTCCCCTATAGAGTGTGACTTAGTCAATCTGGGGGCGCAAGTTTAGAAATTGATGTTTAACAAAGAAATCTTTATGATTAGGTAGGTTTTGGAGATACTAATAGATGATCTTTCCATGATGTTTTTCTGTATTTCCCACAGAGATTACTTATATATTCTTTCTTTTTTATTTATTTTTTTAATATCATGAGAATGTAATTTTATTTTATTTTTTTAACATTTAAATTTTTTTATTTTAAAATTGTGGGGTACAATTCAGGGTTAGGTATACAAATATTCATTATGCAGGTACTCTTGTTGATGAGGTGTGCTCCCTCTTTCCCAGACAGATTTCCCCTACTGTCAATCCCACCTCCACGCCCCGCCTCCCCCTTGCAGTTTCCTGCTACTGTCAATCCTTTTCTGAAAGTATTATGGTAGTTGTTCAAGGTCCACTTATGAGTGAGAACATGTGATACTCAGTTCTTTGTTTCTGTGAATGATCACTCAGGATTATAGACTCTAATTCTATCCAGTTTGCTGTGAAGTTCATGATTTTGTTCATCTTTATGGCTGTGTAATATTCCACTGTGTATATGTACCACATTTTAAAAATCCAGTCCTCTTTTGATGGACAGCGTGGTTGGTTCCATGCTCTTGCTATTGTGAACAATGCTGCGATAAACATATATGTCCAGGTTTCTTTTCTATAGTGTGATTTGAGTTCTTCCGGGTATATTCCCAGTAGGGGGATTGCAGGGTCATATGGAAGGTTGATTTTTAGAACTTTTAGGAATTGCCACACTGCTTTCCACAGAGGCTGTACTATTTCACACTCCCACCAACAGTGTAGAAGTGTTTCCTTTTTGCCACATCCTCTCCAGCATCTGTTATTTTTTGAGTGGCCATCCTGACTGGAGTTAGGTGGTATCTCAGTGTAGTTTTACTTTGCAGCTCCTTGATAAATAGTGAGACCAAACATTTTTTCATGTATCTGTTGGCTGCTCCTATGTCTTCTTTTGAGAAGTGTCTATTCATATCTTTTGCAAACTTTGTAATGGAGCTGTTTGTTTTTTTCTTTTCAACTCGTTTGAGTTCCTTGTAGATCCTAGATGTTAGGCCTTTGTCAGACATGGAGTTGGCAAATATTTTTTCCCATTCTGTGGGCTGTCTCCCTGCTCTCTTGATGGTTTCTTTGGTTTTGCAGAAGCTTGTCAGTTTGATAAGGTCCTACTTGTCTATCTTATCTCTTTCGGCATGGGCCCTTATGGTTTTGATCAAGAATTGGTTGCCAGTTCCAATTTCCATAAGAATGTCTCCTGCATTTTCTTAGGTTCTTATAGTCTGAGGTTTTACATTTAGGTCTCTGATCCATTTAGAGTTAACTCTTGTGTATGGGGATAGGTAGAGGTTCTGTTTCAATCTTCTTCATTGGTCAGCCAGTTTTCCCAGCACCATTTACTGAACAAGTTCTCGTCTCCTCAGTGATTGGTGGTGGAGGCTTTGTTGAAATTGAGGTTTTGCTTCTGAAATCTCAGTTCTATTCCACTGATCTATATGTCTGTTCTTGTACCAATACCAGGCTGTTTTGATTATTGTAGCTTTATAATAAAGTTTAAAGTCTGGGAGTGTTATATGTTCTGTTTTGTTTTGTTTTTGCTGAGGATTATTTTGGCTATTCTTGGTAGTTGATGTTTCCATATGAATTTCTATATTGTTGTTTCTAGGTCTGAGAAGAATGCTGCTGGTAATTTGATGGGTATTGTGTTAAATCTGTAGATTGCCTTAGGACATCTTTGCAATATTGATTCTTCCAATCCATGAGCATGGAATAATTTTCCACTTGTTTGTGTCATCTTTGATTTCTTTGAGCAGTGTTTTTTAGTTTTCATTTTAAAGTTCTTTCACATCTCTGGTTAGGCATTTCTTTTTTCTTTTTTTTTTTTGTGGTTATTGTGAATGAAATTGTGCTTTTTATTTGGGTTTCTGTCTGTTTATTATTGGTGTATAGAAATTCAATTGCCTTTTGCACATTTATTTTATACCCTGGGACTTTGCCAAAGTCCTTTATCAGTGCAAGGATGTTTTTGACAGATTCTCTTGGGTTTTCAAGGTATAGAATCATGTAGTCTGCAAAGAGAGATAACTTGACTTCCTCTTTTCCTATTTGGTTGCTCCTGATTGCTTCTCTTCTCCAATTGACCTAGCTAGGACTTCCAAAACTATGTTGTACAGGAGGGGTAAGAGTGGACATCCTTGTCTTGTGCCAGTTTTCAGGGGAAATGACTCCAATTTCTGTCTGTTTAGCAGTATGCTGACTGTGTGTTTCTCATATATGGCTCTTACTATTTTGACGTATGTTCCATCTATGCCTAGATGTTTGAGGGTTTTTATCAAAAAGGGGTGCTGGATTTTATCAAAAGCTTTTTCTGCATCTACTGATACAATCATGTGGTTTTTGTTTATACATCTATTGATGTATTTAATTATGTTTATGGTCTTACGAATGTTGAATCTGTCTTGCATCCGAGGGATAAAGCCTACTTGGTCATAGTGGATGATTTTTGAGATGTGTTGTTGAATGTGATTTGCTAGGATCTTGTTGAGAATTTTAGCATCTATGTTCATCAAGGATATCGGCCTTGATATGGTTCTCTTTCTTTGTTGGGTCTTTATCTGGCTTGGGTATCAATGTGATGTTAACTCCATAAAATGATTTGGGGAGAGTTCCATCTTTCTCAATCACCTGGAATACTTTTAATAGGCTTGGTGTCAATTCCTCCTTGTATGTTTTGTAGAATTCTGCTGGAAAACCATCTGGTCCAGGGCTTTTTTTTTTTTTTTAAGGTAGTTTTCTCATGACCTATAGCCAATTTCCTGAATTGTTATTGGTCTATTTAGGGTCTCGATTTCTTCTTGTTTCAATCTAGGCAAGTTGTGTGATGCCAGAAAGTCCCCCATTTCCTTTAGGTTTTCAAGTTTGTTTCCATACATTTGTACATAGTAGTCTCTAATAATCTCTTGTATGTCTTCAGGGTCAGATGTGACTTGATCTTTTGTGTTTCTGATTGTGTTTATTTGGAATTTTTCTCTCTTTTTCTTGGTCAGTCTAGCTAGGGGACCATAAATCTTGTTTATCTTTTCAAAGAACCAGCTTTTTGTTTCATTGATTTTTTAAAATTATCTTTTTGTCTTCTATGTCCCAGATTTGGGCTTTTATTTTGGTGATCTGGATTCTTCTGCTGAAATTAGGGTTTTGATGGTCTTGCTTTTCTAGCTTCCTTAGGTGACTCGTTAAGCTGTTTACTTGTGATCTTTCTATTTTCTTCATGTGCGTATGTAGAGATATGAATTCCCTCTTACTACTGCTTTCATAGTATCCCAGAGATTTTGGTAAGGTGTTTCTTCATTTTCATTTGTTTCCCGGTATCTTTTAATCTCTGCTTTAATTTCCATGTTGACCCAAGAGCTGCTTAGTATCATGCTGTTTAGTGTCCATATCTTTGTGGATTTTGGGGGAACTATGTTGGTGTTGATATTTGTTTTTATTCCTCTGTGGTCTGAGAAGGTGCATGGCAAAATTTCAAACTTATGAAATTTGTTTTTACTTGATTTATGACTGAGATGTGGTCTATCTTAGAGTATGTTCCACGTGACCTGGAATACTATTAATAGGCTTGGTATCAATTCCTCCTTGTATGACATGCTCAAGGTAGAAATCAGAGGTGGGGTTTGATTCTTATCTAAGTCCAACATCTGATCCCTCACATGCTGTCCACCATTTACCTCTGATACCATCTCCTTCTGTGTGCTTGTGAGGCACAGTACCCATACACTGTTGGCATCGTCTGCTCTTCCTTTCTTAATTCAGTATGCTCATTTACCTTGGCTTTATGTCTCCTGCTCAGGACTTTGTGCTCTTAGTTTTGTGCCTGCTCTCCCCAGTCCTTCCAGCACCAGTCCTTCCAGCACCAAGAATCAACATCAGGTTCAGAGTTTCCTTGCCTAATATCTCTGGTCTTTATGATTATCTACATTCTTCTCAGTCTGGAGAAAAAGGCAAATTGTAATGCAATGAGGTTCCTGATTTTAGACTCTTCAGCACAGCAGTGAAAAATATATTCCCTTAACAATTCTTGAATCAGAGCAGCTGTTCTGTGCAGAGCCATGTGGTGTGATTGGTGGGCTGGGGAAATCGTTTTATTTGATGACTTAATAATATTCTTCACTGTGTTCTTGTGTCTATGTGATTATTAGTACAAATTTCATGGAGAATAATTGTTTACTTTTTTATTTTTTTTAACAAATATGCGTTGAATACCTTCTTGGCACTGCATAGGGTACTGGAGATGCAGTGCTAAGCAAAAATTGACATGGATGCTGTTCTCATGGAGATTACAATTCAATATCCTCTGGAGAAGTTAAAATGTTTATGGATTGGAAAATAAATATTTATTGAGTCCTTATGATGTACAAGTGTCTTCTTGTAAGGACTTGACATGCTTTATTGTACTATATCTGCACAGAAACCATATTAACCCTAGAAAGTAGGTACTTTCATTAAACTTTGATTTCTTCATTTTGACCTGTGGACAGAGTACTTACCTAACCTGCCCATGGCCATACAGCTAGTAAGTAGTGGGCACTGCACTGAACAGAAGTCTATCTGACTCCAGTGCTCAAGTTTATAACAACTGTGGATTACTGCATTAGGAAACATGGCAGATGTGATATATGGAGAGACAAGAGTGTCCATAAAAAGTTGCCTCATGTCATAATTGGTCCCATGATGGAGAGAGAAATCGTGGCACCATATAAGGACAATTAGATAGATTGATAACTGAATGAACAAAAAGACCTAAAGGGGATTGTTTAATGGAAGAAAAATTGGAAGAAGGTGTCTAATAGCATAACCTAGCTCTTGTCCTTAGTCCTGTCCATAATATTTTGCCAGTAAACCTGGAAAATTGTATGAAAGAGATCAATTCAGCAAATTTGTATTAATAGCTGAAAAATGCTGTGAGGAGAAGCTAATAGGTTTATTGAAAAAAATATCAGTATTCACAAAAATACCTACCAACTAAATTAAGGCCTGAATCCAATAATATGAAATTTAACGCAAATGAAAATGAAACCTTTCCTTTTGAGTTCAGAGAATCAACTTAGCAAATAAAAATATGGGAAGATGAAGAATGCGACAAGATGGCATCAGATCTGGTCAGAGTGTGAGAGTCTCTGCATAGGTGAGTGCACAAGAAAACTAATCCGCGTCTGTGCAAGTGGGTGAGAGAATGTTCAACTGAGGAGAGACATGAGAACAAGTGCCCAGTGACCCCTGAAGAAACAGGTGCAATTTGCTTCTGCTCTGAATTCAGCACCCACTGCACACAGAAGGATCCACCACCCCTGGGGCATTTCTTGGGAAAAAGCAGAAGAGATCACCTGGCACCTGGCCCACACCACCACTTGTAGCAATAGGCCTGGCATGGGCAGCAGGGACTATAGAAAAAGCAGGGGGAGGAAATCTAGAGCTGAACTCCACCGATGGGGGGGGCACACACACACACACCCAAACTACCACCATTTTCTCTGTCCCAGAACTGGGCAGAGACCTGCTTTATCTTGTCCAACTCTGAGCTGCTTATATCCTGAGTAGCCTGCATCCTGAGACCAAGGGGTGATCTCTGCACCCCTCTGAAATTGATCCATCATTTGCCCAGAGAGGATACTCCAAGTACATGAAACTGGAGAGACAGGCGCCTCACCCCCACACTGGACCAAACACAGACACATGCAACTGGAGCAGAAGACCCAGCAACAGACAATTTGGAAAATTTTCCCAGGAAAATCTGCTGGAGCGAGCTTAAAGCTAGCAGTGAGAGTTGTGAGGTGAATGTGGGGAGACAGCCTGAGGCAGACTCCCAAGGAAGCAATCAGGAGAGCCCAACCCAAGCCTAAACAGGGCTCCAGAGCATTACAATCATGTCCTGGGATCTGGAGACAGGTAATTGCTAGGACGGGAGCAATAGCTTAGAGAAACTGAGCAGAATCTCTAACACTTGGGCAGAGAAGTGCTCCAGGGCGGCCGCAGCAGAACAGCAGAACTGCATCTTGAGACCAGGCACTGATCTCTGCATTGCGTTGGGGCTGCACTTTGCGACCTCAGAGAACATTGCCCCCAGTGCACAAGCCCTGGAGGGTAACTGCAGATGCAGAACCCCAGATAATCCACCCTCTACCCTGAGCCAGCTGCTGGTTGATACTTGCAAACAGCAGAACTGACTGAGAAGGAGACTGGTGACAGTACTGGTTTGTGTGTTTGATTGTCTCATTTGGTTGCTTTGTTAGTTGGTTGGTTTTCTCTTTTCTTTCCTTCTTCTATATCTCTTTCTGTGTTCTTTCTCTGTTTTTTTTTTTTTACTTTCTTTTCTTTTTCTTTTTTTAAAATTTTTTAGTTGGAGTTTCACTCCATTACCCAGACTGGAGTACGGTAGCACACACTGTCATGGCTACCCCAATGTAGACCTGCTGGGCTCAGGAGATGGTTCTGCCTCAGCCTTCCAAGTAGCCGAAACTACAAGTACATGGTACCACCCCTGTCTAATTTTTTGTTTTATGGTAGAGATCAAGTCTTGCCAAGTTGCCTAGGTGCTCTTGAACCCATGGGCTCAGGCAGTCCCCTCACTTCAGCCTCCCAAAGTGCTGGGATTACAGACTTGAGCCACTGTGCCCAGCCCTTTTTTTCATTTTCTGTGTCTCTTTTTCTTTCTCCTCCTTTCCTTTTTTCTCTCCTTCTCATCTCTTTATTCCCTCTTATACCCTGTCTTGGACTCAAGGGCTATGCAAGCATACTCACTGCAAGGTCATATTGTGTAGAGTTGGAGAGCAAGTCCCAGCTGGCCTATTCATCAAATAGCAAACATTGTGACCTGCCAATAAGTTCTGAATTTTTGCAGCACCCCTCATCCTTTTAGTAAATGCTCAAAACTGTAAAGAGACAGCAAAACACCCCACCCCAGCCTTACTTCATAACTGGACAAACCCACAACCTCAACTCTAAGAAGGACAAAAGTAGAGCAAATATCAGAAGTTACTGCATTTCCATTTTCCACTGATCAACAGAATTAAATAGAAAGATAGGAGAGCTGTTCCAAATGAAAGAAAACTAATGAAGAACTGCTGGTTACCATCAGAGTCCCAGCAAAGAGTCAGTGCTAGAAAGAACAGCTACTGGGGCACAAAAATTGGCTATCTCCAAGAATGACAATACTCAGCAGTACTTACGGAGATCAGAGAATCGTTGGATAGGATGAATGAAAATCAAGAAATACAATGGAAATAACTAAATGAAATTGCAACAGAGCTGAACAAACTCAAGAAAGAGTACAGAAGTAACTGAAATAAAGAACTTCATCCAGGAAATAAATGACAAACTGACAAGCATGGGAAATAGAAGTGGCAAAGCAGAAGAAAGAATCTCAGAGCTGCAAGAACAAAATATGGAATTAACCCAATCTTTTAAAAATATATATAAAAAAAACTTAGAAGAAACTCTCCAAGAGATGTGAGATTTTATCAAGAAATCAAACCTAGGTCAATTGGAATATCTGAAATAGAAAGACAAACAGAAGATACCCTGGAACAAACATTCCATGAGGTCATTCAAGAAAACTCTCCTTATCTGGCTATAGAGATGACTGTAAAAACACAAGAGATTCAGAGAATACTTGCAAGACATCTTATGAGAAGACCAACCCTTAGAAACAGTAATTTGCCTACACAAAGTAGGTAAAAAAGAAAAAATCCTAAAGACAGCAAGGGAAAAACATCAGACTACCTACCAGGGAGAACAATCAGACTTACTACACACTTATCTGCAGAAACACAGCACACCAGAAGGACTAGGACTCCAATCTTTAATATACTCAGAGACAAACAATGTCAACCAAGAATTTCCTATCCAGCCAAGTTAAGGTTCATCAGTGAGAGAGTATTAAAATCCTTCCCAGACATCCAATCCCTAAGAGAATATGCTGTTTCAAGACCAGCTATACAAGAGAAGCTTAAAAGGTGCTGTACACAGAAGAAAAAAGAAACAAAGGAAAGACCATATACTTCAAAAGATTGCAAACAAACACAGAAGCAGAAGAACACACAACATACCACAAAAATGAAAACACATACATATGTAACACAAAAGCTAAATAAAAGCAAAGCAGCCTTATTAGATCATTATGACAAAGACAAACTCTCACATTTCAATAATCAGCCTGAGTGTGAATGGACTAAATGCACCACTGAAAAGACACAGAATGGAAAACTAGATTAAAAATAAAAATGACCCAGAAATTTACTGTCTCTAAGAAACTCATCTCACCACAAAAGTCCATAGACTCAAAGTTAGAGGATGGAAAATGAATTTCCAGGTGAATGGATCACAAAAGAAGGCAGGAGTCATGGTATTAATATCATGCAAAACAACCTTTAAGCTATCAAAAATTAAAAAAAAAAAAACATAAGGAAGGATACTAAACAATGATAAAAGGTCTGATCCAACAACAAGAAATATCCATCCTAAATTATATGCACCCAACAGTGGAGCACCAGCTTTTATAAAGCAGCTACTAAGTACACTAAAAAAAGATATTAACTCTAATACTATCATAGCTGGAGATTTAAATACTTCACTAACAACCCTAGATAGAGCATCGAGGCAAAAAATCAACAAAGAGATCTGTAACTTCAACTTGACACTTGACCAAATGGACTTAGAAGAGACCTACAGAACACTCCACCCAGCAACCACAGAATATACATTCTACTTATCACCTCATGAAGTACACTCCAAGATCAACCACATCCTTGGTCATAAATCAAGCATAAACAAATTTCAGAAGATTGAAATACTGCCATGTACCTCTGTAGACCACAGTGGAATAAAAATAAATATCACCACCAAAAAAATTTCCCCAAACCCACAAAGACATGGGCAAAATGATGCTGAACAACTCCTAGGTCAATACAGGAATCAAAACAGTAATTAAAAGATTCCTGGAAACAAATGAAAATGAAGACGCATCTTACCAAAACCTCTGGGATCCCATGAAATTAGTACTGAGGGGATAATTTATATCTCCATGATCACTCATCAAGAAAATAAAAAGAGAAGAAGTTAGCAGCCTAAAAATCACCTAAGGCAGCTAGAAAGGCAAGAACACCAAAACTCTTACATTAGCAGAAAATCCAGGTACCAAAGTAAAAGCCCAAATACAAGGCATAGAAGACAAAAATACCAAAGAAAAAATCAATGAAACAAAAAGCTGGTTTCTTGAAAAAATAAGATTGATGAAACCCTTAGCCAGAATGACCAAGAAAAAGCCCAAATAAACACAATCAGAAATGCAAAAGATCAAGTAACAACTGACCCCAAAGAAATGCAAGTGATTATCAGAGTTTACATACACACCTATATGGAAACAAACTCAATAACCTAAATGAAACATATCACCTCTCAAGGTTGAAACAAGAAGAAATTGGGATCCTAAATAGACCAGGAACAACTCAGGAAATTGACTCTGTCATAAGCAAACTCCTATTAAAAAAAAAAAGCCCTGGACCTGATAGATTTCCAGCAGAATTCTACAAAACATACAAGGAGGAGCTGAAACCAATCCTACTGAAAATATTCCAGGCAATCTAGAAAGACAGAATGCTCCCCAAATTATTTTATAAAGCCAATATCACATTGATACCCAAACTGGGTAAAGATCCAGCTAAGAAGGAGAACTATAGGCCAATAACCCTGATGGACATAGATGTAAAAATACTCAGCAAGAGTCTAACAAATCAGATCCAACAACACATCTTAAAAATCATCCATCATGACCAAGTAGACTTCATCCCTGGGATGCAGGGCTGGTTCAACATCTGCAAGACCATAAGTGCTCTTTGCTGATGATATGATCCTATACCTCAAAAATCCAAGAGAATCTGTCAAAAACCTCTTTGCACTGATAAAGGGTTTTGGCAAAGTCTCAGTATACAAAATAAACATGCAAAAGAAGTCACATTCAGCAATAAACAGGCAGAGAGCCAAATAAAAAGCACAATCTCATTCACAATAGCCACAAAATAATGAAATATCTCAGCATCTTCCTAACTAGAGAATTGAAAGTCCTTTACAACGAAAAGTACAAAACACTGCTCAAAGAAATCAAGGTGACACAAACAAATGGAAAAATATTCCATGCTCATAGATTGGAAGAATCAGCATTGTTAAGATGTTCATCCTACCAAAGGCAGTCTACAGATTGAATGTGACACCCATTAAATTACCAACATCATTCTACAAAGAGCTGGAAATGACAGTATAGAAATTCATATGGAAACATAAATGACCACAAATATACAAAGCAATTCTTAGCAAAAGAAGCAAAGCAGGCAGTATCAAACTCCCAGACTTTAAACTTTATTATAAGGCTACAATAATCAAAACAACTTGGTATTGGTACAAGAACAGACATATAGACCAATGGAACAGGTTAGAGATTCTGGAAGCAAAACCTCAATTTCTCAACCAACTCATCTTTGATAAACCCTCTACCAACAACCAGTGGGAAGAGGAGAACCTATTCAGTAAATGGTGCTGGGAAAAATGCCTGACAACTTGGAGAAGAATAAAACAGAACCCATACTTATCACCATACACAAAAATCATCTCCAAATGGATCAAAGACCTAAACGTAAAACCTCATACGTTAAGAATCTTAGAAAACACAGGAGACACCCTTATGGAAACTGGAATAGGCAACTAATTCCTGATTAAAACCCCATAAGCCCATGCCATAGGAGATGAGATTGACAAGTGGGACCTCATCAAACTGGAAGGATTCTGCAAAGCAAAATAAACCATCAAGAGAGCAGAGAGACAGCCCAGAGAATGGGAAAAAATATTTGTCGACTGCATATATGTAGATCCAGGATCAACAAGGAACTCAACCATGCCGAAAGGATAAAAACAAACAGGCCCCATTAAAAAGTGGGCAAAAGACATGTATAGACACTTCTCAGAAGAAGACAAATGAGCAGCCAACAGACACATGAAAAAAATGCTCAGCCTTATTAATCATCAGAGAAATGCCAACCAAAACCATACTGAGATACCACCTAACTCCAGTAAGAATGGCCGTCATTAATAAAACAAAACAAAAAAAACAGAAGCTGACAAGGATATGGAGAAAAGGGAATGCTTCTACAATGTTGATGGGAATGCAAACTAGTTCAACCTCTATGGAAAACACTGTGGTGATTCCTAAAAGAAGTCGAAATTGACCTTCCATATATGACCCAGCAATCCCCCTTCTGAGAATATACCTGGAGGAACTTAAATCACTCTGCAAAAGAGATACCTGCACATGCATGTTTATTGCAATACTATTCACAATAGCAGAAATGTGGAAGCAGTCATGCTGCCCATCGAAATTGAACTGAATAAAAAAAATGCAACTTATATATATGTTGGAATATTAGGCAGCCATAAAGAAGAACAAAATTATGGACTTCACAGCAACTTGGATGGATTTAGAATCTATCATACTCAACAATCAATCACAGAAACAAAGAACTGAGTGACACATGTTCCCACTCATAAGCAGTCCCTGTAATTTGCCATATTACAAAATAAAGGAATTGGCAGTAGCAGGACACTGCCAGGGGATGAAGGGTTGGCACATAACACCAGTAAGGGTACCTGTTCTCAAACCAGGTTAAGTGGCTATCAAAAAGTCGCCAAAACTTTACCTGTACTATGATTACTTGTATCCTAATTCTGAATTGTACCCCCATCTTTATAATTAAAAAATAATATGCTTGTGGTTCCAGCAGCTTGGAAGGCTGAGGTGGAAGGATTACCTGAACTCAACAGGTTGAGACTGCATTGGCCATGAGCATGCCACTGCACTCCAGCCTGGGTGACAGAGTGAGACTCCAACTCAAAAAAATATTTTTTAAATAAATAAAAATATGGGGAGATAAAATTTTTTTTTCACTTAGGGATTTTTGTGGGTAAATAAACTCAAGATAGGCAACAATATAATATGACCTGAAAATGTTAATGATATCCTCGCTTTGCCAGGTACAATGGTTCACGCCTGTAATCCCCACACTTTGGTAGGCAGAGGCAAGAGGATTACCTGAGCTCAGGGGTTCTACACCAGCCTGAGCAACATGGCGAAACCTCATCTTTACAATAAATCAAAAAACAGCTGGGCATGGTGGCACATGTCTGTGGTTCCAGCTACTTGGATAGCAGAGGCATAAAGACCACCTGAGCCCAGCAGATCGAGGCTTCAGTGACCGTAGCCATGAGTGTGCCACTGTGCGGGGGTCCTGCCCCGCAAGGGTCATGAGATTTCCTGAAGGAGAGACGGATAGGCAAAAGATGAAAACATTATACTCGGACACCTGCTTCCTGAACAGATGACAATTTAATGTCAGCTAAGGGAAAGCTTTTATACCATTTGTAAAGGGGCAAGACAAAGAAAATTCCTTCACGTACATATCCTCTACAAGTTACCGTCATCTAGTGGTCTTAGCAATAAACAAGCCAAGAACCATGTAAACATTCAGATAATGAGTCTTATTCATAAGGTCAAAGATGATAGTTTTAGTCCAAAGTCCCAAATTACAGTCCTTGAACTGTCTCCAGAAAGATTAGTAGTAGTCTTCCTTCTGGGGCTTTATGGCCTTCAGAGTTCTGTAATCGCCTTTCTTGTCCAGGTGTCTTCGTTACTTTTCTCTTATCCTGCAGTGCTTGTTTCTAAAGAAAACTCAAAAGAAGCTTTTAGTAATGTTTCCCAGGCCCCCAAGGTTGCTTTCTGTCTTTAGCTAAGTTATCATAAAAGTGTCTGATTAGTATATTATGAGTTCAGTGAAAACCCACTCTATAAATGTTAACTTAGAGTTTTAACTATTGAATTAAGTAAAAACCTTAACGATTAATCTTTATCCTAAGTCAGTGAAAACAGTGTTATAAATCACCCACATAACTCCTATATAAGTGTTAGAACTTATAATGAATTCATAATAAACTTACTATAAACTTGTGCTTTTAAAAAACCTTATGTCTAAACACTAAACTACATAATTCTAAATCAAATAAGGAGTGAGTATACTTATACCATTTATTACTTGAGCAATATCTAGTAACTTATAACCAAGTGAAAGAAAGCATTCTTGATGTGCTTCAGAGTTTAACCCTTGCATATGTTAGAAAAGGCCAAGCGGCATATTGGGAAAATGGAAAAATGAACCATGACATTCTCAGGTTAGCTGTGAGTACTACGCATAAACATGCCATTTTCTTTTTCTACAACTGTACAGAATTTCTTCGGCTGTACCACCAGCAAGGATGGAAGATAGAAGGGCCTCAGCTGCTCGGACTCGCTTTGCGGCCGTGGATCCTCAGCGCACCTGGACTTTGTCAATCAGGCGGGCCTCCAAGGCTGGCTCCCAACACCACTGCACTCCAGCCTGGATGACAGAGAAAGAATCCAACTCAAAATTAAAAAATTAAAAATAAACAAATAAAAATATGGGAAGACTAGACATCATTTTCACTTAAGAATTTTTTGTGGGTAAATAAACTCAAGATAGGCTACAATACAATATGACGTGAAAACTTTAATGCTATCCATGCCTCATTATGAGATGTGTAGATGGGGAAATTTTTAAAAACAAAGGAGGTAAAAGATGACAATGCTTTATAAAGACTGTGTATTTTCTGTGGTCTGAATATTTGTGTTTTTCCCAAATATAAATGTTGAAACCTATCTCTAGAGTAATAGTATTAAGAAGTAGAGCCTTTGGGGGTGACTAGTTATAAGGGCTCTGCTCTCATGAATGGAATTAGTGCCCTTAGAAAAGAGGCTTGAGGGCCTCTGCCATGAGAGGACTCATAAAAGTTACCACCCATGAGGAACAGGCCCTCATTACACACCAAATCTGCTGGTCCTTGATTTTGGACTTTCCACTCTCTGGAACTGCAAACAATACATTTCTGTTGTCTGTAATTTATTTAGTCCAAAGTATTTTGTTATAGCAGCCTGGAATGGAGTAAGACTGTGTTGCACATCATTTTGGCACCTTATAGAAAGATTACCCATAGCCAATCAAGTCATTTAGAGCAGAAAAGTAAGGAAGGGGAAAATCTTGAAAATAATTTCACATGAGAAGCAGATGAAAAATATGAATACATAAAACTAGGTTGTTTAGTCTAGAGGAGGTAAGATTCAGGTAGTTGACAAGCTTTCTTTTGTATTTGGACTCTGTTGAGAGAAGATGTATGATATCAAGGTGAAGGTTGTGATAGAGAGTGTTACATGAGACCACTGAGCACAGAAAGAGGAAGCTACTAGATAACTGTGATTATTACCCATTTTAGAGATGATAAGACAGAGATCTAACAAGTTTAAATAACTTTAGTCTGGGTTAAGAGCTTGTTGAATAAATCAGGAGAGAAGGGAAGCAGAGAAGGAGAAAGTTTTTAGGGAGTGTTTCAAGAAGTAAACCAGAAATCAGTCCAAATAGGTATCCAGAAACAAAAATAATTATTATTGTATACAAATCACTTTGTTATGTGATTTACATAGCTGATCCTATTTAATATTTCTAAAAATTCTCTCCCTATTTTACAGATGAGCAGACTGAGTCTTGAAGAAACTGAGTAACTTGCTTATACATAGCAGAACTGGGACGCAGTTATATCGTGGTTAGACTCCAGAGCTCATGCTAATAACCAAACCTTTGTTGTTTCTAATGGTATAGAACAAGTGAAAACCAAAAGGTTGGAGTGGGAGGACAGAGGACACCAGGGCTCGGAAAAGAGTGGTATTTGCTCAAGAAAAAAGACTGACAGTATCTAATAAGGCATTGAGCTGAAGACCCAGATAGTCTGAATTGGCTAGATGAAGTCAGTGAAATAATCAGGATTGTGACAGTCTCTGAAAAGCAATGGCTGTAACTAAGTTTAGCTAATATCACCTTTCCCTGGGGCTGGGTCTTTAATCACAAAATATCAAAATTCTTAGACAAATGTACTCAGGATGTCCTCATATTTGTGTCTTTTCAGGACAATATGACTCTGTTTGAGTGCTGTTTTCACCTTCTTTTGCGTGGACAGGTTGTCTGCTCTCCATTTTTAATAAAAGGCAATATCATTAAGGACAAACGGGATGCATACCATGTATTTTGAACAGCAGGGCAACGCTTTGACATTATAATTTGTATTGATGTAATTCCTCCCTGCCCAAACTTTACACATTTTCTCTCTTGCTGTAAAGTGAGGTGCTGCAATAACCTTTGGAATTTGAAATCACGACAGGAAATTGAAGAGTAAATTCCTTTTAATAAAGCAGTGTACAGCAAGATGCCGACTTCACACATATAGGACAGTGGACATTATCTTTCTCCCCAAATGCTATGAGAACAAAATCATCATACATTCTAATGTTAGACTTAGTTCTGGGGAAACTGAGGCTGGCAGAATATGATCTGTGCCCTTAACATCAAACACTATATCACAAAGGAGAACCTTAGGCTGGACTCTGCTTCTCAGAATCTAGCTTGTTGCCCCTCAGCTCAAGCCAGAGAAATCGTCTTGTTTACAAAATTCTTCACCTAAGCCTAAATACCCATTTCTGGAAGAGGGTAAGGCCCTATTGCTGAAAAAAGGATCTCAAGCCTACTCTGCTGAGTTCTTGCAGTTGGAGTTCTCTCTTCCCTGCTAAGCGATAACTGCCATATGAGTTAATTTCTCTTTCCTCGGCATCTTGCTGTGCACTGTTTTATTAAAAGGAATTTACTCTTCAATTTCCTGTAGTGATTTCAAATTCCAAAGGTTATTGCAGCACCTCACTTTACAGCCACAATTACATATCACTCCCTAAAATGGTAAAGGATTTGAAGATACATCCCCAGCAGAACCTTTGAATGTCAGATAACACTAGCTTGCAACAACGTTAACACTCTCATTGGAAACTGATGTGAGATGCTTGGAAGTGGGGCAGAAAAGGAGGCCAATGAGAACAAGTGAGGGTCTTCCATATGTCCTGGTCAGGGCTCAACCCTCAGGGATTACCCTAAGAGAAGGAATCATGGAGGTGGTAACCATTTGTTTCCTGTTGTAGGTAGCATTTTCATGCTTGCAGCCCTTAGTCATATAACTCTCTTCACACAAGTAGTTATTTTCAATATTTCAAAAAAAATTACTACTGAGGCTCCTTTTATATTCAGAGGCAGTTGGTAGGAGAGCCTGTATTGTGTTTATTTTATGGTACTTTAACAATTTGTTCAAGGCAGCATCTGAAAGAATCACACACTCCCCAAAAGGGAGTGGGGGAAAATGCAGATGCTGTAGACCATCAAATGCAACTCTTGCATTCTATAAACAGGAAAAATGAAACCCGACAAGAGTAATTCAGTTAACATACTCTCACATTGTAAATTAATCGGGAGATAATTCCTTCTTGCTTTTAGTTACTCATAAATCCCACATTCAACATAGATGAAAGAGTGATGATGCACTGATTCACCCACAGGTTTTTTTTTGTTTTGTTTTTTGTTTTTTGAGTTGGAGTCTCACTCTGTCGCCCAGACTGGAGTGCAGTGGCTGCTCCCAGCCACAACAGCCTCGACCTGCTGGGTTCTGGC